>NC_056746.1:517065166-517165166 GCF_019279795.1 Protopterus annectens | reverse complement strand
GAAGGTTCGTGGCCTGCACTGTGGTGGCAGGACAGGTAGCTTACATCCTTCTAAGTTGTGAACTGCTGACGGAGGGCTCAGTGTCTGTTATTCTAAAAGTGTATTAGGTCTGGTTTAAGCACTTGGGCTTCAGGCCAGTTATTTTACATTAAGAAGGTTTGTGGTCTGCACTCTTGTGGGAGGAGAGGCTGGACTCTGCCCTTCTGAGCTGGGAATTTCTGGTTAAAGGCTTATAGTGCCTGCATATTTGAACTGTTTCTTACTGAAATTGGTACACATTGTTTGCTGTAGCATAGACTAGATCCAGGCCTGCTGAATCTAGCTTTATTTGTATGCTTGTTGTTTGTTTGCTTGTTATTTCCCTGAAACGCTAATCCCACCTAAAAAGCGGCTTTTCAGCGCTTCTGTGGATCCCTAGTGATATCTGCATTACTTACTGTACTTATTTCCTTGTTTCACTTGAATGAAAGTTACTGTTTGTCATTTTTGCATTTAAGTTGCCTGTAACACATTGCATTTAAGTTACCTGGCACTTGCTCACTAAAGCAATTATATAAGTCAGCACTAAAATATTAAAAGCACTACCCCCTCACAAATTCCCCTTGAGCACCTCGTTCCCCATTGGCCCTTTTTTTTCAATTATAAAGGAATTCCCAATACTATTCTAGCATGTCCAAAGGTCAGTTGTCAATCTCCTCTCTGGTCCAGCTGGTGAATCTGGGAATCTTGAGGCAATGTTACAACTGCCTCATGTACACAGACAAGCCTCTCCTCCTCCCAACAAATTCCAACACATGTGAGAGATGCAACCATATAGCCATACTGGAGGCTAAGCTCTCTCAACTCAGTACTGGCAAAACCAGTCAGGAGGAAAAGGAAACCACACTCACTACAATTCCAGTCTCACATAGACCTACCATGACAGCAAACCAAACACATAAACACAAAAAAACATACTCAGAGGCTCTAAATAAAAATCTGCCTAAGCAGCAGAGACCTCCAAAGCAGACGCCCAAGCAACCGCTACCCCAAAACAAAACACATGCAACACATAGCTTACAAAGCCAGTGTGCTGAACAGTCACAGCCCTTAAGGCTAAACAACACACCTGATACACTTGTTATAGGTGACTCTATCGTCAGGCACACTGATGTCCCGCTCACCAGGCTGAACAAGGAGAAGGTCACGGTAAGCTGCCTGTCGGGTGCTAGGATCCGCCACATAACACAAGCACTCAGGTCACTCCAAGACAAGTACAAATATGACTCAGTCATTGTCCATGCTGGATGAATGACCTGAGACGTACCTCCCTGGACTACATGAAAAGAGACATAGAGGAGCTCTCTGAGCATGTAGCCCAGGCCGGTATGACCCTGACCTTGAGTAGCATCTTACCCTCACCAAGAATGATGCCACAATATGAAGACAAGATGATCAATTTCAACAATTGGCTTAAGTATTGGTGTCATTCAAAGGGGATCCAATGCCTGTCAGCCTGGGATGACATGCTCGACAAGCCACGATGCTTCGCTAGGGATGGCTTGCACCTGTCACCCCTGGGCTTTCGGATATTGGCAAAAGCTCTTGCTACCCCCATAGTGCCTTTTTTAGGCAAGGCTCAAAAGACAAACCCACCTCCATAGGTATCACAAGGGATAAGAAACTAAGAGTAATGCTACTCAACGCCTAAACCTCAAGATGCATGCACTCGAAACTCTCCTTAGCATGGGGAACATCGATATCTGTGCAGTAACAGAAACCTGGTTCAAGGCTCCCGAGAGCACCCCAGCACTACCAGGTTATACCTCATACCATGCTTTTCAGCCCCAAAACTTGGACCGAACCACAAAAGGAAGGGGAGTATCAATATTCGTCAAAGATACCCACACCTCCAGGTTGGTGGCACAGCACGAAGCATCAGAGACTATCCATGTGCAACTAACAGTGGATAAAACTGCCTTCCAGTTTTTAGCCTGCTACAGACCACCCTCCCAAACCCAGGAACCCCACTCGGCCTTCCTGAGAACACTGGAAAATATGAAGGTCTCTTCAAACACCATTATACTGGGCGACTTCAACTACCCAAACATAGACTGGGAGCATTACTCTAGCTCCAACACCCTAGCCCAAAGGTTCCTAGAATTTATAAACTCAAATGCTATGGAACAACTTGTTACCACTCCCACAAGAGGGGAAAACATACTGGACCTGATCATCACCAACATGGGGACTCTATGATCCAGACCAGAAGTGTATCCCTCACTGGTAAGATCAGACCATAAACTAATCTCACTGGATATTCACATCCCGACTCCACCCCCTGCACTAAAAGCCACAGTGAAAACCTTCTCTAAAGCAAATTTCACACTCCTCAAAACTGAGGTGGAATCCTTCAAAGCCCCTGGGCATGTGGAAAATACGGCCCAGACAGCAGAATCCTTTATAAATGCATTCTATGAACACCTTCAGGAATGCATGGTTCATGCAATCCCAAATAAAACCAAGACCCAATCCTCCAAAGGCAGACATCCTGACTGGTGGACCCCAGCCATAAACAAACTATACAATAGAAGGAGGAAGCTACTACATGATAGAGCAAAATCCCAAAAAGGGAAGGCATCTCTGATCAGTATTAGCAAAAAACTACGGGCACTCATAAAATCGTCTAAGGCCAGCTTCGAGAGAAAAATTGCACAGGACACTAAGGATAATCACAAGGCTTTCTTTAGTTATGTTAGGAACCTGGGTGGGAATTCCCAGATATGCCCAGAATTAGTCCAAAATGACAAAAAATACACCAAACCCACAGACATTACCAACATACTAGCTGATAGGTTCAGCGCAAACTTCTCCCCCCCCCCCCACCAAAAGGGCAAATATCTATCCCAGCAGAGTGCTGCCCCCCTGACATCTCAGATGCTCAGGTAAGAGCTGCCCTCTCCAAAGCAAAAAACACGGCATCAATGGGACCAGATGGTGTCCCGGGCTGCGTCCTACATGAACTCCAAGAAGAGCTAAACCCAAACATAAAACTATTGTTCAATCTCAGCCTTACTACAGGATATGTACCCAAAGAGTGGCATACAGCAACAGTGGTCCCTCTCCACAAAGGTGGTGCTTCAACGGATCCTGGAAACTGTTGCCCCATAAGCCTGACTTAGCTTGGTCTGCAAAGCTATGGAAAGGATCATCATGGACCTCATAAATAAAGATATTGGGGACCAACAGACACTGGATCCTACCCAGTTTGGCTTTGTTAAGGGCAGATCCTGCCTCTTAAACCTGGTCGATTTCTTTGAAACAGTCATCAAGGCCATTGACGAGGGGAAGGTGGTTCACACAGCCTACCTGGACCTCACAAAAGCCTTCAATACAATACCCCACTCGGGCATTATAGATAAGCTCACCAGCTTAAATATAAACCCCTATGTCACTAGATGGGTTGCAAACTGGCTCAAGGACAGAACCCACATGGTTAGAATTGCTGGAGCCATGTCAGGCTCCAAACCAGTTACGAGTGGTGTCCCACAAGGCTCAGTCCTGGGACCTCTCTTGTTCGGTATATATTTCTTGGAGGTACAGGCCAACACAGAAGGACTGTGGCTGACCAAGTTCACAGATGACTGCAAACTGGGCGCCATAATCGACTCTCCAGCTGACACAAGCATCCTCCAAAAGGGCCTCATAGAAACAGACAACTGGTTCCAGAGCCATGGCCTCAAGCTAAATGCCAAAAAGTGTATAGTCATCCCCTTTGGCAAAAACAAAGTGCCCACAAATTATCACATAGGTGGTAATCCATTAAGTACAGAAGAAGTAATTAGGGACCTGGGGACCCAAGTTAATAGCAATCTCTCATTTGACAACCACGTGGCCAAAGTGGTTAGAAAAACATTTTATATAGCCCACCTAATCATGAAGGGATTCACATCTAGATTAGGGAGGTCATCGTGCCTCTTTACTCATCCCTCATCAGGCCCATAATTGAGTACAATGCCCCTTTTGGGATGTACCTTACCAGACACCTGCAGCAACTGGAAAGACCCCAAAAGTACCTCACCAAGAGGATCAAAGGGCTCAAACAGATGCCATATGCTGCCCGGTTAAAGAAACTCCAGCTCTACTCAGTGGCATACCACCTGTTCAGAGGCGATCTGTGCCTGACATATAAAGCCATGTCCAACTCGGAATTAATGGACATGCTGCACCTCAGAAAATCCAAATCCCATCGAGCTACGCGCTCGAGAGACTTGAACCTCAGCACTGAAATAAATAGGACATACTGGAGGAACACATTCATAACCCAGAGGCTCCCTTCATTCTGGAATAAAATCCCAGTCCAGGTTAGCAGAGTCCCTCATTGACTCTCTTCAAGAGGAATCTTGATGAGTGGATGGGAGATCGTAGGTTTACCCTGGGTATCACTTCTGTGTCACTGTTAGACAGAGGCACAGTATACTAACCTCGAAAAAGGGCATAGCAAAATTAATTTAAAATGGGTGGCGAAAGCCAAACACACTCTGGCTAGGCTTATAAATGCCCTAGGGCAGATAGTCTAGTATGAACCTATGAACCTATGAACCTATGAATTGTCACAAAAGGCCAAGTCCTAGAAATGCTAACAAAAGCTAAAAATACTGCATCGATTGGTCCTGATAATATATCTGGTTGCATCGTAAATGGCATGAAGCATGATTTAGCCACCTCCCTAACAACACTGTTCAACCTCAGCCTACCTACAAGTTTTGTAACAAAGGAATGGAGAACATTTACACTCATTTCCCTGCATAAGGGAGGACCTCATACAGACCTAGGCAGTTACATATCCAAAGGTCTTGCCAGTCTCATATGCAAATCCATGGGAAGACTTATCATGTAAGTATCAATAAGAACATAGGGAACCTACAAACACCGGACAAGGGCTGGTCATGCTTACTCAGTCTAGTGGACCTTTTTTTTGAGAAGGTCATCAAAGCAATGGATGGAGGTAAAATGGCACACACACACACTGCATACCTTGACCTGACCAAAGCTTGTGACAAAATCTTCTAGTCAAGCATAGAAGAAAAGCTAAATAAACTGGGAATAAGACTTTATATCCCCTACTAGATTGCCAACTGGCTCACAGATAAGACACAGGAAATCAAACTAGGAAAAGTTACCTCCACAAAGATCAATCACCAATGGCATCTCCCTGGGTTCAGTGCCAGGACCTCTTCTGTTTGACATCTACTTCTCTGATGTAAAAAGCAATACCAAAGGGCTCTGGCAGATGACTGTAAGCTAGGAGCACTCACTAAATCCTCAAATAACTTAGCCATCCTGCAGGAAGTTTTGTCCCAAATAAATAACTGGTATCAAAATAATGCTCTAAAATTAAATGCCAAAAAAATGCATTATCATATCCTTTGGGAAGTCAAATACACCCTCAAAAGTTGACCCATTTGTTTGGTATTTGGAAACTTATGTGGACAGTTAATTAACTTCAACCAACATGTGTTCATTGTCATAAATAAGTCCTTTTATATTGCCCAGCATAAAAACAAAGGGGTTGTGTCTAAATCTAGAGATGCCATTGTCTCCTTTACTTAGCTGTCATTAGGCCAGTAATTGAGTATAATGCCCCCTTTGTCATGAATCTGTCCAGACATGTGCAACAAGTGGAACACCCATAGTTATAACTTACTAAAAGGATACAGGCCCTAAACAATATGTCCTATATAAAGATACTCAAACTCTGTTACTGTACTCGGTATCCTACAGACTGCTAAGAGCTGACCTGTAAGACATCCTCTGACTCACTACTTATGGATTCACTGCACATCAGCAAGTCAGATGGCATCGGAAATATACTGTCTAGGGATCTATGGACAGCGACAGCTCCTAAATGCTTTATCCCATGCATGTTTCCCCTCAAATTATCTATGGTATGAGCCCAGTTATTCTCACTAATATCTAATTATTAACCATGGGATATGTAAGGCCAATATAACACCAAATGGGACAGGATAATTCAAGAACCAAAAAGGAAACTGGCTAGGCTTAATATGGCCAGCAAAGGCAACTAGTCTAGTACTTACCTATGAACCTTATCTCTGAAGTCATTTGACATCAGACAAAATTTATTAAGTAGCAGGAATGTGCAGGACTTTTGCATCCTATGTCAGGAGATGTAGGGGCTTCTCCTATACGAAAACACTGAATGTTTTGTGGAATTTGAGCTTTGTTTATATTTGAACAAGGTATAATAATGTGGATTGCTGATAATGTGCATATTGGCATTCAAATCATATATCTCCAAGATTCTGCACAGCAGGTCACAGGGTTCGACTATGCTGTCTGAGACAGAATGACAAGAAAAAAAAAATAAATAAATGAAATACCGAGAAAAAAAATAAAAGTTTTGAGCAATATTTAATTTATTAGTTTTCTTGCTGGTTACATCCTGATTGATAATGTTTGATGTCAGTAGCAGAAATGCGCTGAGTAAAGCAGTCAGGTGAATTAGATATAGAACAGGTAGTTTTGAGTTATTTATTTATTTATTTTTATTTATTTTACATTTGTTGACCGGGCTAGTCTAGCTGGAGAAATTTCCATTTTCAGTAGCGGCCCGGGGAGAAAAGCTCCACAGAGTGAGATACATACAGCAAAACTATCATACCAAAATAGAATAATGATAATAATAACAGTAATAATAATATTAGAGTTAGTAATAGGGTTTGCAATAAAAAACAAAAACTAGTAAACCCTTCAATGTAAAGTACTACTACAGGAGTTAATTCCTATGACACACAATACTATCTACATGACATTGTACAAATTGAGAAAGAGAAGGAAGAAAAAAGAAAAAAGCTCATTGGATAGTAAATAAAGGAAAGTATGTAAGGAAAGTAGAGTGAAAAGAAAGTATGGGAAAAGATAGGGATTAAAAGTGGAAAAAAGCAAACAATACAGATAACAGGTAGAGAAGTAGTGGGGGAGAAGAGAAGACAAATAGTGAGAAGTGTATCAAGGAGTAAGAGAGATAGTTTTATTTAGTTAGTCATAGTGAAAAGCTAATCAGGTTTACTACATGAACAAAGCCAGTGATTTTGGAAATGCAGTTTAATATTTTGTTTGAAAAGAGGCAATGATGTAATCTTTGTTATGTTAGTAGGTAACAAATTCCATTTTGTCCCTACAGCATTAGTAAATAGAGAGTCACCAGCATAATTATTTGATTTTATAGCACTTGTCAGAAGTTTACTGGAGGAGCGGAGAGAGTTGAGATTTTTGTAGGGGATTATGAGTTGTGAGAGTATAGGGGTATTATTAGGTTGGTACAAGATTTTATGGGCAATGCAGAGTTGATGGATTATCAGATAGTTCTGAAACTCAGGCCAGCCTAAAAGTTTTAAGTTTAGACAATGATGTGTTTTATAGGGGTTACCGGTAGCAAAGCGGGCAATGTTATTATAGCAGGTTGCCAGTTTGTGAAGGCTTGTTTTTTTGAGATTGGTGAAGATAGGTGAAGCATATAGAAGAGTAGAAATAAGATGGGAGTGAGCGATCCTTGTTCTAGTCGAAGGTGTAAGAAAAGGTCTAATTCAATATAGGGATCCTATCTTTCTGTTAACTAGTTTTATGGAGTTGTTAATGTGTAGGTCAAATGAGAGATTATTGTCAATTGTAATACTTAACAATTTAGTTGATGTGTCAGGTGAGATGATAGTGGCACTGTTGGAAGAGATAGAGAAATGTAAGGGGGAGGTCCTGCATGTGGGGGTAAAAAGAAGAAGTTTGGTTTTTTTCACATTTAATAAGAGGAAACGACTAGAGAACCATGTTTCTACGGTATTGAACACTGTTTGGGTGAGAGAGATAAGTTCTGGGGTAGAAGAGGCTGAGCAGATGAGCGTAGAGTCGTCAGCGTATTGAATGCAGGTTGCTTGAGGGATTATTGTTTGAAGATCATTAATGAAGAGGGAGAAGAGAAGTGGACCAAGGATAGAGGCTTGTGGAACACCAATGGTAACAGGCAAGAGAGAAGAGGTGTGGTTATCCCAGAGAACAGCTTGTTTTCTATTTGTGAGGTAAGATTTAAACCATTTAATGGCTGGGATATCGAATGAGAGGGATTCAAGAGTATTAAGTAACAAGGGGTGGTTAACCATATCGAATGCTTTGGACAGGTCAATGAAGAGGGCAGAAGAGAGTAAGTTGTTGTTGCGGTTCTGATTAATAGTATCTACAAAAGAAAGCAGGGCAGTGGTGGTACTGTGATGTGGTCTAAAGCCATGTTGACAGTTTGCTATTATGTTGTGATGAGAGAGATATTGTACAAGTTGAAGGTGGATACATTTTTCCATGATCTTAGCCAAAGGTGAGAGGAGAGCAATGGGCCTATAGTTAGCATAGTCAGTTGAGTGTCCACCTTTGTGTAGTGGGATAATATGAGAGACCTTCCAAATTTCAGGGATGATTCCTTCTTTGATTGTCCTATTTATGAGAATAGATATAGGATATGCAATAACCTTGACAGCCTTTTGAAGTAAAAGAGATGGGAGCTTATCGGCAGAGGGGGTACACGGTTTTAGTTTTAGAAGAAGTTTGTGAATGTACAATGTAGAGATAGGTTGTAGTGAAAATTTAAAGGAGGAGTTAGTTTGGTTACTGGGTGGACAGAAGTTGTTGGCATTAAGTTGTTTAGCTAGAGTTTGAATAGTTTCTGTGAAGAAAGAGTTAAAAGCATCTGCAGTCTGTTGTGGGGTATCGGGGTCTGCATTTAGTGGGGAAGGTGTTTTGGAAGTTCCTGGGGAGAGGAGTTTATTGATTGTTTGTTTGAAAGTTTGCCACATTGATATGAATAAAAATTATATATCTATATAGTCGATAGATGGAGAGTAAAATGCCCAGTTACTGCTAATGTCCCAAATGTTTCCATGTGTGTGTGTGTGTGTGTGTGTGTGTGTGTGTGTGTGTGTGTGTGTGTGTGTGTGTGTGTGTCTGTGTTTCTGTATATGTGCATGTGTGTGCTTGCTATTACCATTTTAGTGCTTTTTATTTAATGGACCTGTTGACATTATTTTTAACACATCCATATAGCAAAAGAAAGAAAGAACATGTTGCCTGTGGTTCCATCTATGTAGTTTTCTCACTTGTGGCAGTAATTTGTTTTAAAATTTGGTCAAAGGTCTTTTTTTCTACAAGTGTAGGATTTACTCATGGAAAAGAGATGTTTTGAAAAATCAGAAAACGGTAAATTCCTTTGCCATTTATATTCGATTCTAAAAAGCTGGTTCAAATACAAGATGTAGTTAAAGATGTTGAATGTATTGTTCTTAGGGTGTGCTTTTAAAAAGTTAATTTAAATTCATCAGTGAGGCTGTTTGTGCATTTTATAGGCAAAGAAAGTGGATCTTGTAGATCAGAATATAATAAATTATGGAGGGTGTTCTTTATAGGCTAGAGAGCAAATAAACCCCCGATGCCCTAATAATTTACACAAGGGTATAGTGAGTCAGCAGTTTGTGACTCCCTGCTCTGAAGTCACCCCCCACACATACATTCAGGAAGTGGTTACAAATGCTGCTGGCACATGCATATTCTGCTTTTGTGAATACAGAGCATTAATGAATGTGTCCAGCAGCATTCCCAACACTCCCTGAAAGTTGAGGTATACGTAACATGAGAAAATATCAGAATATAACAATGCTTGCTCTATTTACCAGACAGAACCTCTTCTGGCAGACTTCTGTCATACTCTGTAGTGTAGTGTTACAGAATGCAATAAGCTTCTCTTTATAGAAACTAATAATGAGGCTTGTAAATGTAGCAAAGTACGGTATCATGCAACGCAATGGTACATTCTGCTCTGTGTGTTTGGATCCTAACCATTAACAATAATTACAAAGTCTTTTGCATCTGAGATTATTGAAATGCAGTGTTGATTGGCTGTTTTTTTTTTAGTTAAATGGACAGTTTGGAGTTTCCTGGAATTTGACCACATTTAGTTTATGTGTGGGAAGGAACAGCACCGCCATCATGGTGCTAAGACATGTCTGAATAATTATAACTCTGAGCAAGCATGTATTTTAGGGTGTCGCCCACCTCTAGTGCAGATTACAGTGGAATGAAACAGCAGGTCACACTTATGGCAACTGTCACATGTATAAGCACATCTTGATGTGGTCATTATGGACACAGAGAAACTACTTTATATTTCATCTACACCACAAATGAATCCGTATGTGTGTGTTTTCTGACAAATATATTGTCACTCATAGGAGCTCTGAATGTTGTTTGGATGCAGACTGTGTGTGCTACAGCAAATGTAAGATCAAAGAATCATTTACTTTCCAGGTTCTGACATGAGCGTATACCTCAGCTGCCATGATTGAGGCACTGAGCTATGATTTTGGCCCCAATGTAACCTTGCTCCTCCTAAATTTACTAATTTTGTTTATAATGTTTAATCTATTTAAAGGTCTGTAAATCATGAAATAAACAAACAATGCCCATACAAAGACTCTTTGTTGCTTGTTTGGGGGGTATCTAATATTTAAAAACCTCTGAAAGTGGTCCTCATTTGGACTCCGTGCTATGATTTTTAAAGATTAGTGCCATGAGTTTTAATATCCAGAAGTTGAGAGGTATGCATAAGCTAGTTGAAGCAGTTCTACTTGCTACTTGTTTTCTTAGGAAATGCTCAAATTATGTACCTAAAATAAGAAAGGTCTAAATTATTTATTCATTTTCTCAGGAGTGGTGCTTGAGAAAGTAGACTTCTATAGAACTTTTCATGGCTGAATGTTCTGCACTTGGATACTAGCTGTATATAAAACCCAATATTATGGGTCAGGTTATAACAAGAAAGGAGAACAGCTAAGTATGTGCAAGTTGAAAGAACGAAGGGATACAAGAAGCTATGGTAACGAGACACACTGCATTGTCAGGGAAGAGTGAGAGGGAGAGGGTTCAGCTACAGGAGACGATTGAGAGAGAGAGAGAAAATGATGCAGATGGTAGCTGGAAGGGTACTCTTGTAGGATCTAGAAAAAAGTCCATTAGTCTCAATTCCAACTACTAATCCATTAAGTGAAGGGCATTGTTTCCCAGCGCACAAATTGTTGTGGGGCACAATCAGCATTGCAAAACAGATGTCAAGCAGACCCCACAAGTCAGTGGCGTGAATACTTTGGTTTCTTGGCACATTTTCAGTGTTGGAAATCATTTAAGCAGCTGCAATCTCAAATTATTGCTGCCGAAATTGTTTCAGTGTGCATGTGTTTGTATGTGTCTGTAGATACCTATATACTCTGAGACCACTGCAGCAGGAAAAATGCAATTTTCTAGAATACACAGCAGTACAGCAACCTTGCCACTGATTATATTAAGTAAGGGTTGCGCAGGCATTACCCATTTTATAAGAATTGTTTTATTTTACTTTCTAAGTGTAGTCTTGTTTTTTATTTTTGCTTTTAGTGGAGCAGTCTTACCAAAATGAGTCTTAGTGAATCTCTTGGGAAAATATTTAAAATGCACTGCTGTACTGTTACTGGGAATAAAATGCCTGATCCTAAGGCTGTTACTGAAGTGATACAACGATCATCTTGCAACAACTGGCATTTGTAACTCCAGTAACAAGCACAAAGCAAGTCCAAATAACAGGATAGCTGGATTCAAATACAGTTAGCTTCCTTTATTTTCACAATAAAAACGGAGATGGAAGAACTAAGGTTTAGCGCTTTCATCTAGGTAACTAGACTTCTTCAGAACATAATACATAGAATCACTCACAGTTAAATATGTAAAAAGCCCGCCTTTTACATCAATTATTCAATTTTGTATGTCATTCATTACAAAATTTAAAGGAAAAGGAGGTTTTTGTAAAATATAACAATTATATGTCTCAATTACTAAAAACACATAGCTAAAATACTTAAAAGCTAAAGACTAGGAAACCTGCAGTCATTTTAATACAGTTTAAATAGACTATATCTATTCATCACCAAGGACTGAGATATTACTTGTAAAATATAAATTCAATCGATTATTACATCAGGCATATAACTATAACCATAGTGTTCTGTATATCCTTTTAAAAAAAGTGTAATATACATACATTGTTATATATATATATATATATATATATATATATATATATATATATATATATATATATATATACCAAACTGTAATGCTACAAAGGCAGTAAAGTATTGCTCCTAGGTCTTCTATGAAGCCATTTCTTATATTATCTAGAGCTGTCATTCTAAGACAACTGTATTAACCTAATGGCATGTAGCCTTATGTTAATCAAAAGATCTACAATAATCACAACATATGGAGATTAAACAATCATAATAATAATAATAGGAATACTAAATAACCCATCTTGCTAATGGGAAAATCCTGTTAACTAACTGCTGTTTAAAAACTATGTCCTAACTAGAGGTTTGGTAGGGATGACTTCATTTAATCCAGGGGGTGTAGCTACGTCAAGTCGTAACTGCCATTTGATCTCCTTCTCACTAACTATGGCTTTGATATTGCCCCCCCTAGGGTTAGGTGTTATCACCTCTAGTATAGCAAATTTGAATCCTATACATCCTGCATCTTTCATAATATGACGGGACAAGGCATTATTAGTGTCCTGTTTGTTTATACAGTAAATATGATCATATATTCTATTTTTAAAGAAACGATCAGTCTTCCCAACATAGTAGCTTTGACAAGTGTCACATATAGCCAAATAAATCAGATGTTTCGTCTGACAGTTCCCATGTCTAAATGTAATCCTGGTATGTGTAATGTTGTTCAAGGTGATGTTAGTACCTTCATATATATATCTACAGTAATTACAGTAATTACAATGTCCGCATTTTTTTGTTCCTACTTTTTTCATTTTATCTGGTTTATAATGATTGTATTTTATTTCTATGATTCTTTTCAGACTATTGCCTGCTTTATAAACAAATTGTGGCCTAGGAGGTACCTTGTCATTTATCATTAGGTCACTTGTTAATATGTTCCAATTTTTAATAATAATATTCTTTATCTCATTTGTATGTTTTCCATATTTAACTATTTTGACATATCAAGTTGGTTTCCATCTGTTGAATACATTTCCACTTTCAGTGAGACCTCCAAATGCCTAATATGACACTGGAGATGTATGACCTATAACATTGTTTAATGGACAGTTAATGCAGATGATTAATGGTATGAGCTTTTAAGCCACTTATTGTAATAAGGAGTTTCATTCCTTCTTTTTCCATTTATGTACTCTGTAACCACAAACAAGTAATTTAACCAGACAGTGAGTTCAGGTTACTCATGAAGAGGAATGCTTGTGTTCAGTAGTTTTACCAAGCTGACAAATGAATAAATAAAATAGTAACTAAATTAGAAGTTTGTAGATGCATTCCATGGCCATCTAGGATCAAAAGTAAGACAGCAGTGTAACCAGAGAAAAAATCCACAGCAGATACATGTAGGACCCAACCAACCAGACCCTGGCAAAACAGAAAGACATCTGTAGAATATATCTGCAAACCTCTCTGAATCAGGAAATCATTGGAGCATAAGGTATTATAACATATGGCAGTGCAGATATCCTGCAAAAGGCAACTAGAATGGTCTCAGTTGTACATTCTGTTCATTCTGTGTTTAATTTCATTTTTTATGCTTTGAGTAATCCACTGGCAGACAGGAAATATGTATAACTATCACACTCATGAAGAAAGTCTGCAAATGAGCTTAGATCATTGGGAGACTGAATGAAGGGAAGGACTAAGGGTGGAAATGATAGTACTCCCTTTCTCTGCAGAGGGTACAGGGAAGGCTGGGTGATACACAGTCTGCAGATGGTGGCTTGAAGGCACAGCAACCAGTAGTGCTTATGTACAGGGTATGGGGGTAAAATGCTGTTGGCTGCAGGCCACAAACTGTTCATGGTGTTCATTAGATAAGTACTAGGCTAGCTGACATTGTATACCATTTTAAGCCTAGTCAATTTCCCTAGGTGAGAATCAAACTCTGTACCTCTTGTTTGTTAGGGAAATATCTTAGCCATTATGCTAACTCCCAGCCCTGTGTTTGGAATATACTGATGTTTACATATGTCTGTATACCTGAACACATGGAAACTTTAAAATGGCAAGCTATCTGGTTGTCTGTAATAAAAACCCTTACCTGCCATCAGTATAAGTCCACCACCAAATCTCAGCCCATTCCCCATCAAGTAAGTTAGACTGCCTCAGACTAGATAGAGATGTTTCAAAGGACTGAAGATGTTGGGGAGTCTAAGAGAAACAGCAAGGGCAGAAGGGTCCTAAACAGAGGTTAATTTCAGCAGTGGGACAAGTGGTTGATACTGCGTCTGACAACTGATTATCAGATGACTGGGAAAGCCACTAGGATCTAAACGGGAAGTGTAAATAAAACATTTACAAATTAACTGTGCATACAAAATGTGCTTTATGTTACGTGTAAAATAGGATTTACCTAGTTTAATGATTAAACCTATGCATCTGTTCCTCAAGGCTGCGCCGTGTAAACTATGGGCCAAATTCCTCAGCAGTGCTTACTATTTTATTGCATCTTTGGTTTCTCTTAGATGGCATCCTAATAACTTATGTTTAAAATGTCCCACATGTAGCTATACAACTACTGCCCTATATAAGTTCTCTTTAAGTGAAGGCTTGAACATCAGAAGTGAAAATATATAGCCATTCCTTCTAACTACCAGCTTTTTTCAACTCTTTCAAGGGCAGAGATAGAAAAATTGTTTCAGAGCAAATAAGATGCAACATTTATGATAAATCATTTCTCTGTATCTGCCTACGTCAGGTACGTTTACCCATTTTACAAATCATCTTCTACCAAATGTCAGTCTGTTAATGGTGATTTCAGACCTTGCTGCAGAAGTAAATCACTGCAGATAATGAAACTCAGCCTAGTCTAATTATAAGCTCATTACTACTTTGTCCAGGACTGTACTGTTAAGACTTTTCACATTACAGAAGCAATTTTCCTAATGTAAGGCACTCTGGCTATAGTTGCTAAAATGTCAGAACACTTCGGTATAAATTGTGAGGAAAATGGTAATCATTCCACACTCGGCAGTGACTAACGTCCCTTGTGCGAATGAAAGGCTTTCTTCTGCACTTATCTCGAAGACTAAGTGACAAGGTAGCAACATAGAGACTTAAATGTGAGATTTTTAAACCCTTCAACTGGCTATAATTAACTAGTTTCAAATTTCTGTCATGCTGTTGTACACTTGACTTCAAAATATTAAGAAATGCATAAGCAAGTAGCACTGGAAAACCATCTGATTTCATCAGCAGTCACACGTATTTCTGTCCTGAATGCTAAAGTATATGAAATTCTTGCTTTCTATATGAAAATGTTTGAGACACAGTTGACACTCGCCAACTATAACATAAGCCGTTTGTGTCTCAAATGCTTTGAAAAAAAAAAAGGTTAAAAAAAAAAAAGTTAAACAATGTTAGTGTGGTCCACAATGTTAGTGTGGTCCACAGGTAAATTATTTTGTCTTTTTTGTCGTACCCTTAATTATTATAAATATGCAAGGGATGTGTCAAGAGCTGAATTTGGTGCACTCAACTGAGTACATTTTTTTTCTGAGAGGTTCTCAGAAACAGTATGACTTTAGAGAACAAAAGATGTTTACAACTAAGCAAATGTCTATGACATGGCCTGAGCATTACTTGTTTAGAGAAATATGACTAGTCACCTGAAGTGCACACTTTTGTAGTTGTAGAAAGCAACAACTGAAATTGATCTATTAATTTATTTGGTGAGTAGAAGGAAACATTTTGGTCAGTTGTCTGTTTTTTTAAGAGTGATGTGAGCTGGGTGCAAAATATGAGTTTCTGGGTATGCAGTTAATGCTTCTGGATACACCCCAGTCTACTGCTAAAATGGTACCCATCTTACCTAGTGATCAGCATTTTGTCTAATTTGAGCAGAATACTTGGGTTTGGGTCTAATCTAACAAACAAACAATGATTTAATCATTTTTGATTTCCTAGACTTCATATATCATTTTATACAACCTACATATAGTTCTATAACTATCATTAACCAATTGGTTGATATAAGAAAAACTGGAAAACTGGATCTACCCATATATCCAAGTCGTTAAATGAATCACTGTGTTCTGTACTAAATATTCACCTTTCAGTCTATGTCTTCCAAATTTCATATGCTTATTTGTTATGTATTTATCAGCATATTATTCTCCTGTGCCCAAATGGTCAATTTAGTCATGTTCTTTTGCAGACATGCTTTATCTGTAACATATGTAATCAGTTTACATACAGACTGTAGAATATCTTACACGAAAAAGATAGATCTGAAAGATACAACCTAAACAAGTATGGGCCTAGGACAGAACTCTGTGGGACACCCTCTAGAATTTCACCTGTCCAACTGCTGAATGATACTTGCCATGTCCAATTTGTAAGCCATGTAGCTATCCATCTTACCAAGAGCACATCGACACCTAGTTGTTCTAAATTATTGATCAGTATTTTGTGTATAAACCTAGCAAATGAAATCACAGCACAATTTTTCATTTGTAGCTCTTATTATATTGTTACAGAACATCATGCTACATGTGACTATAGATCTATTTTAACATATGCATGAGCTGTATGGTTTCAAGTCCCAATTCTGACAATAATGTATCCAGAATAACCTTCTCCATTATTTTTCCACATCATGAAAGCAAACATTTGGGTCTGTATGATTGGGCTTGTCCTGCTCCCCTTTCCCTTAAAGATAGGTTTAAGAAGTGCATGTCTCTTGTCTTGAGGACTCTCCCCATATTTAAATGACCTACTGAATAACAGATATAATGGTCATGGAAGTTCATACCAAAGTGTTCTTAGGTCATTATTACTAATTTCATCTCCTCCCTGTGCTTTGTTTCTCTCCAGTTCACATAGTTCTTTTTCAATATAATCTGATTTGATTCCAGTATCTGATGTTACCTTTATCTTACTAAGACAATCTATCACTAATTTTATGAAGCCACTGCTTTGGATAGGATTTTCTAAATATATCTGTAGTCTGCTGTATCTGAGAATAAATTTTAGAATCTACAAGCAGTTTTCAGTGTGAATGTCTTTACTTCTACCACATGTTATGTATCTATAAAATGATTTTCTGTCATGCGCAATATCTTTGTATATATTTTCTTCAAATTTTTCTTGATCTTATCTCACATGATGTTTAATTTCTATGTTCAGTTTGCTTATTTCAGTTTTCAAAGTTATAGCTTGATATCTTTTCTGTTTCTTATATTTTTTGTTTCTCACCTTAATCAAGTATCTATTTTTTTTATGGAAATATATCCTCCTGACATTGTGTGCCTATAACCTCATGTTAAACATTTTTTTTTTATTTTTTGCATTCAAATAATTTCTCTTATAAAACCTGCTCCCTTCCTTCTATGGTTTTTCCACCTGAACGCATCATTGGAATTAGATGTCCATAGTGACTATTTTGCTTCCATATAATCTCTTATTAATCTTCTGTGCATTAGCTTGTATTTCAGTTTGGGAGAATTACTTAGCAACAATTTAACCTTCATAACTCCATGATCACTGCACATCAAGTGTGTTAAAATTTGACATGAAGTAACAGTCATTTCCTTAGGAAAACAAAAAATGTCTACTATGTAGGCTTTTTTACAGTCCAAAGCAATTGTTCCTGAGCATATGTAGTAAGTAATTTCCTTACTAATGTTTGAATCAGTATTATGAAATCATATAATTAAATGTCAATAATTAAATTAATAAATAATTAAATTCTAGTCTGTTTCTGGTAAATTTAAGTCCCCAACCAGTATTATTCCTCCCTCCTGTGTTTCATGGGAGAAATGTATGAATTCCTTTAGGTCATTGGCACTTGACTTTGGTGGTCTATACACTTCAACAATTGTTATATTTTCCAGGGTTGTCGTTACTGTCACAGTTACACAATCTACAGTATCGGTGTTATCACTGAACATGTAATAATCACATGTTTCATAACAATCTTTAATCCCTATCATAACACCTCCACCTGATTTTTTGTTAGAAAGTCTGTTACATTAAAATCATTTGTAGTCTGACAGAACTGGTTTATAGTTCTTGTTCTTAAACCTTGTTTCACAAACAATAACAGTCTGCAGATTTTCCAGTAAAAACTTTATTACTAATGCTCCTAGCGTTAACAACCATCAGAGATACATCAAATATTGCTGTTAATTGTTAAATTTTCATCTTGGCAAAAATCCTGTGTTGTGTTTATCAACTATTGCAATATAATTGCTGCAAAATTATCTTCTCTGGTCTTGACAAGTGCACACTATCCTGTACGTGTGCCCAAAATGAGATTTGGATGCTCTGCACATTTCCATTTTTAAAATGGGGTGTTTTTTCATGAAGTTATTTATGCAAAAAATCTTTTCATTCACTATGACCTGACTCTCCTTTCTATATGTGATTTGTGAAAACACCTGAACAAGATATGCTAGCTAAGATGAATGTAAGTTCCTTACTAACAGTCAGAGAGTCCTTGCAGATGAGATATTTGGTTGAAAAGTGTCTGAGGTAGACTAGCTCACTTATCTGGTAAACAAATGAACAAATAAAAATGAAATTAAAGATTATTAATGGGCTGCTTTCTTTCACATTTATGAATGCTCTGTATTCCAAAAAATGAAAAGTAGCAACCTTCATGTTTGCCTAGTCATTAAAGATAAGCTAACAAAGACATGGTTTCCATAAGAGGCGATCAGGCAAGTTTGAAGTGGTGTGGAAAATACGGGTCTATATCACATAGTCAAAGTTTTATAACTTAGAACACGAAATGTACGAACAATTCCATTTGAAGTTACAAAACTTCGACTATGAATAAAAAAAAATGAAGAAGGAAAAACAAAATAAACTGTTGTAAGCAGGGCGGCAAGCCCCCCACACCCCCCCACGCTGCCCACTACTTAAATATACCAACTCCGAGATCGCACCTCATTCAACAGAACGGAAACCTCCCCTTACAGAGATTTCCGTTGAAATGTTGGAACTTGTACAAGTTCGAACTTATGGTCTCGACCATATAAGGTTTGAACTTGTACAAGTTCGACTATGTGATAGGAATCCGGAAAATACCATACTATTTGCTTGATTTTCTGTTTTATTTTCAAGGGTACAAAAAAAGCATACAGGGTATCATGATTACTTCAAACTGCAGTAACTGCAACAGCAATTATTACAGTTATCACCACCGTCTGAATGCTTTCCAGCTCAGCTGCCTATTGTCACCAAGAGGCTGTAATTCTTTCCGTGCTAATCAGCACATCTTGTTGCAAATGGAATATATACAGATCAGAGCAGGTCATTGTTCTCTTATGTTCAGCACTGATTAGGGCAATTATGGAGTATAATGCCCACTTTGGGATGCATTTCACTACACGTATCAGACAGCTAGAAAGAACTCAGAGGTTCCTAACTAAGATAATCCTAAGCCCAAAGACCCTTACCTACATACCTCTCGACTGTTCAGATTTATACAGAATTTCCATATTTTTGCCTCTTATTTTTGGTCTGTTTCTCAGATAATTGGGGTTTTCTGGCAAATCATTGAGAACTGAAGTCAGAAAATATTGAAATACATTTGTGTTTCGGACTTCGTACCCTCCAGAAAATTCATGCTAATGCAAAACCTGTTATTCTATCAACTTTCTAAGTTTGTAAGAGCAATAGTTAAAAATTGTTCCTAATTTTGGGCCTTTGTCCCCCCATTATTTATGGCTTTGTCCAGATTTTTATTTCTTTCTCTAAGAGGTTGAGAGGTTACTTACCTACCAGAATTATCCCTCTACTCAGTATCTTATAGACTCTTGAGGGGTGAGTTACTGAATTACTGAATTACAAAAAAATATTGACTGCCAAAACTGATAACATGATCATGGAAGATGTTAATATTAATTGTCAAAACATATCCACTGACTCACCAACAAACAGTATTAATCTTTACAGCTATACTCAACTTATCTCCACTTTCACTAGAAAACAAGACAACAGTTACCTGTGCTCTACACTAGATTGGATCCTTGTTTCTGATCCCCTCAAATACCCTAACTCCAGTACACTTCTCAATATCTTATAGAATCCCCCTCCAGAAATCCAAAGCCCACACTTACAAAACATACAGAAACCTGACAAACTTTAGTCAAACATGTTTTTAATAGTATATTAAAATCTCTCAAATGGTCCATATTAAAAACCTTACCTTTAGATAATGCTGTCAGCTATTTCAAGAGACTATTCTTAGACACCCTCAACAACCTAGCCCCTCTCAGAACAAAAAAAACAAACACTGACCATGCATCCTGGCTAACCAAATCCACTAAACAAATACTACAAATCAGAAAGAGAGAGCATGGAAAGATTGGCTAAAGAGTAAAAATGATACAAATCTTCAAAACTACAGGCAACTATAAAATAAAGCAAAAAAGATTAGTTTATGTCGATAAAAAAGATTACTTTTCACAACAATTAGCCAACCACAAAAACAACCCAAAGAATTTCTGGAAAACCATCACATCGCTACTTACCCATGGGTCCACACAAAACCCATCTCCAACCACAGACAAGACACTGACTGAATTGGCTGATATGTTTAATACCCACTTTATTGACAGCATAACTAAATTAGTTACAGGCACTGACTCTACCACATATTCTAACTTCACAGACAAATTTTAACTTCACAAATAATCCCATTCCCCCCTCCCAAAAAAACAATAAAGGCAACACAACCTATTCTCTGCACTATCAAAATATATCAGTACCTTATACTCAAATCCCTCCTTTCTCTCTACAACCTGTATCTACTAAACTTAAACTCAGAAAACATGAAACCAACGCCAAATACACACCAAAAAACTAACAGCAAAGGCTTCTGATGGTCAATAAAGACGGAAAGTGAAACGCTTTAGCGTATAAAAAGCTTTATTCAAATAGGAATGTTTAAATGTGGCCAGTGCAGTTTTTGTAGATATATATCAGAAGGACCATATGTTATGTTACCCCACATTAAATGTACTTTTAAGGTGCCCAGTTATTTAACATGCAAAACTAAGGAAGTAGTTTACATTGAGTTATGTAGTGGATGTGAAGCATTCTATGTAGGGATGACTACACGTACCTTGATGGAATGTGTGAGAGAACACAACTACAGCTTAAAGAAAAAAGATGTTAACAATGCCCTATATAAACATACTGAGGAGTGCAATAAATACAAAAACATTTTATTTTCTATATTAGAAGTGGTTAATTATGACCCTAGAGGGGGGATTTTAAAAATTATTTGGAGCAGAGAGAAACATTATGGCAGGTTAAGCTAGGAGCAGATAAAAAAAAAACCTGGCTTAAATAAGGCCATTAACATCAAATGTCTTTTGAAATATAGAAAATTATTAGTTAAAATAGTTTGAATTAATTGTTTTATCAATTTATGTTGTTTGCTAATATTTTTATTAGTTTTCAACACGTATATGAAATATTTGGGTTTACATGAAACAAAGTACGTGTTTTTAAATTTGTTGATTTTTTTAATTGACATCAAGTTTTCATTGGCTAATTGAATTTTTTTTTGGTTTTTTTGAAACATATTTAAGCAATACTTTAGCAATTTTATTATTTTTCTGAGGAAGTCTTGTTGAGATGAAAGTGATGAATAAAGCTTTTTATACGCTAAAGCTTTTCACTTTCTAGTCTTTATTGACCATCAGAAGCCTTTGCTGTCAGTTTTTTGGTGTGTATTTTGCTTTGGTTTCACGTTTTCTGAGTTTTGATTCGATTTTCGTGATTTCTGATGGCCAAGATGGAAAGTGATCCATTACTGGATATGACTCTACATTCTACACCCTCAGTTGTTGATAGTGGTTTATTTCACATTTTGCTATCTTCGTTGAATGACATACAAAAAACATTAAAAGCCTTGGTTACCAAGCCGAGTACTACTGGTGAGGTAGTCCTAAGCTCAGATAAAGAACATACAACAGTTATTGACTTAAATCTAAATAGTGGCTCCAGTGAAAACAGAGTGTCTGCTGGAACTAATGTGAAACCAATAAGTACAATGACATTCGGTCCATATTGGACAATAGGTATGACCCTTTCTCAAAGCTGACTATAAAGTAACTAAGGCTAAGACAGATGAATTTACTAATAAACGTGAAAGTTTAAGTAAACTGTTGAAAAAATACCGGTCTTTAGATCTGGAGATCAGGTATTTTCAAAGATGTATAGAATTACAAATAGTGCTGAAGGGTCTGAGGTTTTTTTAAATGCCTGAATGGCGCAACTATCTCCGATCCATTTTTTGAAGAACTTACTCATTTCTTCAACAACGCTGGGTTACAATTACTGAAGCTACTTATAGATAACAATTACAAGAAAATGGCTTCACTGAAAGAAGAAATACTAAAAACTGATGAAGCAGTTAGTCTTCTGGCTATAGACTTTGATACAGATAGGTTATTTGACCAGGTTTTGAAAGAAGTTGAGGCACATGAAAACAAGGTGATTGAACGTAAACATCATAAACGTTTAAGAGATGTTACTGCCTATGAGGATGGGTCTGCCTTTGTCAATTGTGTTCCAGAGGCAAAAAATAGAAATAACAAACAGCTTGGACCTGGAAACAATATTATCAACAGCAACAGGAAGGCTACAGGGGTTTGTAGAAATGCTTCAAACAAACCGCGGTGGCCAATCGCAGCCTTCAACTCTGCTGACAAAGTTTTTAGGGCGGAGAGACCCATCAGCGCCCCTTCTTAGACAGAGAGTGAGATGGTGGAAGGAGAAGCTTCTGCCAGCAAAGAAATGGTTGGCAATATGGTCGGTCACAATGTGAATGCCACTGGAGCGCATTCCAAAATTACTTTTTTACCCAAGAGGGAGACCAGGACAGTAAAAACTCAAACCATCAAGACGAGGGGCCAAATCACCGTCCTCCAATGACAAACAGTAAGATAGTCTAATGACAAAGTCAATATTATTAATTTGTCTGGGGTCATTTTAAACGACAGCCAGATTAGAGTTCTTAGTTATGGTTTTAATTTTGTACCAACTAAGAAAGCAGACTATACTCGGACAGCAATTTATTTTAAGGAGTATATTCATAAACTAAATTTAAACTATCTGCTCAAACAAATTAAATGTGACACTAACTGCTTGTTTAAACCTTCTAGTTACACTCCTGTGTTAAACCAAACTTTAAAAGTGTTTGAAGAAGTTTGTTTACAAGATATTAAACATTATTTAGACAATTGTATGACTAATAGAGGATGGTACGACAATTTAACTTGTTCTGAGCCTAAAGCTTTATTTGAATTAACTAGTAAAAATGATTTGAGGTATATGAAAAGTGACAAAGGGGGCAACATAGTTGTGATGACTGTTGATCAATACAACATTGCTATGCTGAAAATGCTCAATAATACCAATGAATTTTCTATGGTAAATGTTAGAGACATACACAACAGTTTTCAGTACATTCATTATTTTTTTATATGAAGCTCTTATGAATCAAGTTAATGATTTAAAAATGTACAATTTTTGTTTGGTAGAAAAACCGAGGGTCAGGATACTATTCAGTATACCGAAAGTTCATAAGTGTATGACTGACCCTCCGTTCAGACCGATTGTATCTGCACCGCACTGTGTTACTGACAGTATAGCTTTAGCTATAGATTTTATGTTAAATCCTGTAGTGCAAGGTCTAGCTTCCTATTTAAAGGACTCTTGGTACCTGCTGGATAAATTAAGACAATTCTTTTCTACTTTTTCTTTCATTAAGAGTAGGCACTTCATTCTGACGATTGATGTGGTGTCATTGTTCACTTGCATTCCTCATCAGCAAGGGGTGGATGCTGTTAGAGAATTTCGTACAAAACATTCTAATTTTGAACATAATGAAAGTAACTTAGTATGCAGTTTATTGGGGATTTTACTGGAACACAATTGTTTTACATTCAACGGGCAATTTTATAGACAATGTAAGGGGATAGCAATGGGTTCCCCTGCTGTGCCAGCATACGTAAGCACTGTCATGGCTTTTTGGGAGTCTACTATTCTCTTAGAAATTAAACTAACATATAATATATTTTTTATGCCAGGTTTGTGGATGACTTGATCTTTGTCACTGAGGGGGACCAAGGCACAAGTGAACAGTTTATGAAGAACTTAAATATTAAGTCAGGGTTTCTGCAATTTGTCAAAAGTGACAGTGGAAGCAAAGTTAATTTTTTAGATGTATGCATTGAATGGAATGAAACCACCAAGTTATTTGACACTAAGATTTATAGGAAGGAAACCTTTACTAATGGATATTTACATTTTAAGAGTAATCATTCTTCTTTTATTAAGAAGAATATAACCAAGGGACAATACATAAGGGATTGCCATATGACAATTTCTTCACTGGAATTACAGAGAGAATTCCATAGAATGACCTCTATGTTTTTAGATAGGGGTTACGAACAAGGGTACCTCGAGGTCATTCAATGGGATATTTGGGAAAAGAGGGAGA
Source organism: Protopterus annectens (assembly GCF_019279795.1). Taxonomy (NCBI): domain Eukaryota; kingdom Metazoa; phylum Chordata; order Ceratodontiformes; family Protopteridae; genus Protopterus; species Protopterus annectens. The sequence goes on along the minus strand of NC_056746.1, from coordinate 517,140,566 downwards.
TTTTATACCCTCCTATACTAAAAGTCCCATTCATCAGTAACAAAATGAGAGTGACAAACAGGCAATTGGCACAGTCTGTAACTTAGATATGACTGTGGACAGTGGTGGTATAAGAGAGATCATCAAGAAAAATTGGAAAATTCTGGAAGGAAACATAGAGTTAATTAATGTCTTGGAAGTAAACCCAGTTTTGTTTACAGAAACAACAATAGTCTTAAGAAAGTGCTTGAAAAGAGTTCTATTGATAGGGCTAAATCAATGTTTGGTCAAAATATTGGGATGTTTTAAATGTGGCCAATGCAGTTTTTGTAGATTTATATCAGAAGGACCATATGTTATGTTACCCCACATTAAATGCACTTTTAAGGTGCCTGGCTATTTAACATGCAAAACTAAGGGAGTAGTTTACATTGGGTTATGTAGTGGATGTGAAACATTCTATGTAGGAATGACTACACGTACCTTGATGGAACGTATGAGAGAGCACAACTACAGCATGAAGAAAAAAGATGTTAACAATAAACATACTGAGGAGTGCAATAAATATAAAAAAATGTATTTTCCATATTAGAAGTGGTTAATTCTGACCCTAGAGGGGGGGATTTTAAAAATTATTTGGAGCAGAGAGAAACATTATGGCAGGTTTAGCCAGGAGCAGATAAAAAACCTGGCTTAAACGAGGTCATTAACATCAAATGTTTTTTGAAATATAGAAAATTATTAGTTAAAAAAAGTTTGAATTAATTGGTTTATCAATTTATGTTGTTTGTTAACATTTTATTAGGTTTCGACACGTATATGAAATGTTTGGGTTTACATAAAACAAAGTATGTATTTTTAAATTTGTTGAGATATGTTGATTTTTAATTGACATCAAGTTTTCATTGGCTAATTGAGTTTTATTGATTTTTTGAAACATATTTAAGCAATACCTTTAGTAATTTTATTGTTTTTCTGAGGAAGTCTTTTTGAGATGAAAGCGTTGAATAAAGCTTTTTATACGCTAAGGCTTTTCACATTCCAGTCTTTATTGACCATCAGAAGCCTTTGCTTTCAGTTTTTTAATATGTAAACTTCTTCTAAAACTAATAGCCGGTGCCTCTTCCTCTGACAATCTCCTAGCAAAATACTTAAAACTTGCTGCTGAATCAATTGCTTATCCAGTCAAGGAATCCCTAGTCCCTAACTTTTGGAAGAAATCTATCATAACCTGTCTTCACAAAGGAGGAAAATCCAATGAACTAACAAACTACAGAACCATCTCTATCCTGTCTCCTCTATCCAAAGTACTTGAAAAGTGTACACATATACAATTACTAAACCACCTTATCCATAATAATCTTCTTACACCCACTCAATTTGGTATGACAACAGCCTTCATCTCCTTCATTGATACAGTTAAGAAAGCCAGAGACTCTGGCCTATTCAACTCTATAGTACTACTGGGACTGTCAAAGGCCTTTGGCATGGTATCACATGACAAACTTCTTCAGCAACTCTTTTTGCTAGGCTGTTCACTACCCTCCCAACAATGGTTTAACAGTTACCTTAACAACAGACAATAATGTGTAAAATGGCAAGGTTGTCTATCATAATACCAGACTAACAAAACTGGAGTCCCACAAGGGTCCATTCTTGGACCCCTCTTCTTCAATATTTTCAAGAATAATCTCTTCAAAGCACATTAATCCAATATGCCGATGACGCCACCATAATTTCCTCATCTGACAATATACTAGACCTTTTGCAAATAACACAGAATGCCTTCACCTAAATTGAATTATGGCTAAATGATGAACAATTACTTCTAAACCCCAACAAGACTAAAATTTACTTTTCACTTCTAAAACATCCTTTTCTAAATTTAAAATCTACTCCCAAAACAAAACAGAGATTGAAGTTGCAAGAAATGCTAAGCTGTTAAGTGTCACCATAGACAATAAACTCACATTCAATCTGCACATACATAATGCTATAACAAAAAATCACTTCAAACTTGGGACACTCTACAGACACAAACACTTCATGAATCCTAACAGCAAAAGAACACTAGCCAACACCTATTTGATTCCCTCTCTATTATATGGTGCTCCCATTTTCACCAACCTGCATTTGACTCTCAAAACTAAGCTTCAGCCCTGTTATTACAAAATCACTAAATTTGCTACAGGCTCATCTTACCACTCACACCACTGCAATGCTCTCACAGAGCTAAACTGGCTGACTTCCCCCACCATCTTGACTATCTACAGCTGTCAGTCCCACAAAAAGTAATATACAAACCAGACAGTTGTCCTGCCTTAAAATCTGCTCTGCATACCTACATTCCTACCAGAACTCTCTCTTCTACAGACTAATTAGCGTACACAAACCTAATAAAAGAGTCAGCCAATGTCTCTACTCCTATGCTATAGCTAAGCTGTGGAACAGTTTACCAAACAATATCACCAGTATAAATAATTAAAAAAAATTCAGACTTACACTTTAAAAACTACCTTCTCAACTCATGGGTCTGCCTGTGGTCTAATACCGATATATAACCTTTTCCTTCTCCCTAGTAACTACTTCCTCTCTTAACTTCTTCCTATCCATCTCTCTCTTAAATGTTATTTCCTCACTCACGTATCTTCCATTTCTCCCCTCCCCAACATCCATCTTTTCTTCTAAATTCTCTCCATCCTTCTTTAGCTCCTACTAATTTTTCACTCTTACCCCACACTCAATCTTTCTTTCCTACATTTATCTCCTACTCATTTCTAACATAACGCAGCTCTCACATTTCCTTACAGCTCATCCCTACTTTTACATCTAACCCTCCACCTTCCTTCAACAATAAAAAATACCATCAAATGTTTACTTTTCTAACTTACTGTTTTATTTCTTTAAAATAAATTTCTAATTATTTTTAAACTGATCTTAATTATTATTGTAATTACTTTTTTCTGTACTGGACCACTATAGTATCTCATGTATGAATCCACTGAAATAATGTGTGCATTTCTACATATGTTTTTACTATATTTATTTATTGTGTTAAATTTTTCTGAATAACGTTGGAGCTTTTCTCCCTGGGCCTCCGCTGAAAATGGGTTCATGACCCAGTCTGACTTTCCTGGTTGCCAAATAACAACAAATAAATAAATAATTTCATTTTGCTTTAATCTGCACTTGAAGCCTATTAATATGGGGTCAAATACATTACCATTGCACTGCAAGGTCCCTAAAAAATTCACTAACTCTATAACAAAATCTGGTTTTAGTCCATCCACCTCTGTGTAAGAGGACATGCAAACTGGTGTTGCACCCCTCTGCTGCCATACTTACTGCCCACATTATTCTCCCATCCTGTCACTCACCCACTTTACCCCTAAAACATGTATATCCAATATGATTTCTTCGGGAGAACCTTTCTCTTCATTTTGCAATCAAACTTGTAAGTATCTACTTTGGCTTTATACCAAGAGTGGAGGTTGTCTCTGACCAAATCCTGTCAATTTTCCAATAGTAATAATATCTAACTGGGATTTGCTCCTTTCTGTTGCAGCATTCTGTTTATTTATGTTCCCTTTATTAGCCAGATAAAGTCCTGTAAGCTTGAGTTGAGTTAACCGACTTACTCATTCTTGCAAAATAGGTAGATAGAATATATGGAATAAAACCAAGGTCTGTGGAAGACAGTTCTAGCTTATTACAGTTAATAAAACCACCAGTTATTTCACAACACAGGCATTTCTAAATATCGTTCACCTTACTGATGCATTTTTTATGTCAGCAAGTAAATTCATCATATGTAGTAAGAAGAGGATTTTCATGACACATTAAACACCATGTACATATGACCATCCATTGGAGCAAGGAAAATGTTCAGATTAATTTTGATTGACAGACACCTCTTTCCCAGAATGCAAAAATTCTGAAAATGTTTCAACTAAATACTTTCATTGAAACAAAAAGTAAATCATTTTTTTGCGGGGGGGGGGTGATGGGTTAGGCTCCCTCTACCCTCCATGTGTGGAAACAACCCTCACACCCCACGAACTTAAATATACCTACTCCAAGATCACACAACATTGGAGAAAAGGGAATTCTCCACTATTGTTGAAAGTGCTTTTTGTTAAACATTTTTGCTGAAATGGCATTTACTTAAACAGCTGTTAACACATTGACACATTCCCAACTGTTCATACTGTACTTTTGTTTAGTAATAGAGTCCGTTCTGTCTAACTGCCGTTATGGTCATTAAAATGAAAAGAGTAAAAGATGCATCAGACAAGCATTCGACAGAGTAAGCTGGGATTTTATGTGTAGGGCAATGGAAACATTTGCATTCACTGACACAATAATAAGGTTAATTATGAGGATATATGACGGATCTGAGGTGGAAATTAAAGAGAAGGGGGTCCTCTCTGATAAGTTCCATTTGAACAGAGGAACCAGGCAGGGGTGTCCTCTTTCCTCTTTGTTATTTGCATTATATTTAAAACCACTGGCAAAGAAAATAAGGGACTCACAGATTCAATGATATAATTGGTATGGTAATCAGGAAAAGGTGACTTTATTTGCAGATGATATCATTTTGTAACTGATAAAACCAGAAAAAGAAATTTCAGTGCTGTGGAACATTCTGAAACAGTTTGAGGTCTTTGCAGGATAAAAAAATAATGAAGATAAAACAAAGTTAATAGCTGTAAGCTATGCACCCACGCATGAATTGGTTCAACACTACCCATATTTATGGGGACATGGTATAAAAAAGTACTTAGGAGTATGGGTTAAAAGATTTCTGTTACAGGAGCTAAGGATATGTAGGAAGAGAGTAAACAAAAGATAATACAAAAATGAGAAACTGGAAGCTGTTTTATGGATATGGATAGCAAGATATGAGCACCAAAAATGTTTTTAATTACCTTTAGTTTTATACACAGATCAGGTATATTTTTTTATCAACCAGGGGGGAAGTTGTGGATATCAATTAATAAAGATTGAAGGATTTTATCTTGGAGGGTAAGAGGGCAAGAGTCAAATGGATTAAGTTGATCTTTCCAAGAGAACATGCTGGTTTGGGATTACTTGATTTGAAGGGGTATTTCAGAGCTACAGAATTAAGGCTCCCAAACGTACCACAGGCACAAAGCTATAATCCAAACTGGAAAGGGATGATGATGAATTGGGGGACGCTTAAAAAATAAGCAGACAGTGAGATTTTAGATGCATATCTTTTAGGAGAATAACAATAACCATGCAGAATATTATATTCATAAAATAGCAGAAAGTATTCTATGAACTAAGCCAACACAGGAATGGAGAAATTATATAACTGACAGCACATAGGGCTAAAGCTTCAACTTGTTAATTAGCTGCTTCCTATGACAAGGGTGCAGGGTTTGAATACTTCCACATTCATTCAGTAACTTTTTCAGTGGCTCAGTCTGCTAATGAAGTATGTTCTGAAGAGCAGCACAGGCAGTGCAGGGTTTGAAGCCACATAAGGGACATTGTGGGGGAGGGGCTAGCATAATGGTTAAGGTCTTCACCTCACACATCGGATAGGTGAGCTGGCAAAATGATTAAGATCTTTACCTCACAGACAAGAGGTATAAGGTCTGATTGTCACTAAGGGAAGTTGTCTAGGCTTAAAATGGTCCAAAACAGTAGCTAGTTTAGTACTAACCTATGAACCTATGAACCTTAAAAAGATTCTGCCTACAGGAATGACTGCAATTAGGGGTACAGAAAATAGCTAAGAGAGGGCTGGCATTTACTGGATTAATCTGGCAAAGGAGCTAAGGTATTGGAAGAAAATAATTAAAGTGGGAAAGGCAATAGAGTGGAAAGAGGCAAAGAATACATTTGCCCTGGGATTCAATAAACTCTGTCTCTAACCAAGAGACTATTAGGCAGAAACCAATGAAACAAGAAACAGCAGCTCCCCAGTAGCTCACTGTGATGAGAAATAGTTTAGTTGTTAATTTTGCACAACCAGACATGATTTAAATCCAGGGAGTGGTACTAATATGTGTGCATATCTACACACAAGGAATCAGGAATAAATGTAAAAGCAGTCAGGTAGTGTTAACAGATATTTTCCCGACAGTTTTTACAGGTAAGTAAATAATGCCAGTAGCTGTATGAAGGGTATACTAATAAACTGTGCATAACTGTTCAATTGTCCCAACACATGCCTGCAAATGACAGCAGGGTAGGTACATACAAGATGCACTCTTCCCGACTCATACCTCTCAACTGTACAGATATTCAATGAATGTCCAGGTATTTGTCTCAGATTTTTGGTCCATTTTACATAATGTAGTGGTGTCATGGCAAATCAGTGGCAAACCATCATAGACTGAAGTTAGAAAATAATGATAGACATACAAGTATAAGATGTCATTTCCATCAGAAAAGCCATGCAAATGCAAAACCTGTTATTTTATCAACTTTCTAAGTTTGTAAGAGCAATATCTAAAAATTGTCCATATTTATGGGCCTTTGTCTTACTCTTATGTATGGCTTTGTCCAGATGTCATGCACAAAGAGGTTGAGAGGTATGTTCCCGATACATGTCTCTCAAGTGACACGCTGCCACGGCTAGTGGTCACTGCTGCAAATAATCCTGGATACAGATAGGAAACCAGTTGACATATGCCAGAAGCACACTCACATAGCAGTTCAGGGTACCCCTACTGTGCCAGATATGTAACCCTGACATATACGAGTCCCCTCTAGTCATGTACCCAGAGTTGTCACAGTTTGCCTCATACCATTCCAGGTGGACAGTTTAATAGGTATGTTTGTACTAGAGAAGCTATGGGCATAGGTAGATGTAAAGTAAGGGCAGACCCATACAGTATTGAGCAGTACTGTTGTAAAAAATAGAATCATAAGCAGTTGTTAATGGACACCCCTCATCTGCATCAATAATTATTACTCATATACTACGGGTATGTTGTGCTCCAAACCTAATGTTGGGACTTGTGCTATACTATTGATAATATGTTTGATTGCTTGCATGTTAACATACCTTGTTCAAGTACCATTGTTGGTGGCCTGTTGCCGTTGATGTTACTGGCATGCTGTTATGATACATACTGTAGTTATGCATGTGTTCTGTTTGCTATGCAACTGTTTCAAATCTGTTTTATGGGGTTAATTGGAACACCCATGTATGCTGTTATAACTAATCTTGAAATTTGTTGTTCCTGACTAACCAACATATTTTGTAAAACCTCAACACCATAGCCAATTTGGGAAGGCAGATCCCAGCAGATCCTCCTGTCCCACCTCATTTGGCTGTGGCACCAAGCCCCAGCATGTCTGGGACCCAACCTTAATCTCCCTTGTCTGCTGGTCCTGCACCACTTTTGGGTGGAACCACCACAGCAGACAGCCCCCCCCCCCGGGAGGGGTAGTCAGGTCCAGGGCTTAGTGCGCAGCACCCTTCGATCTGAGTTCAAAGAGGAGCTGCACCAGATTGAGGGCTGCCTGGCATACCTCGAGGGGTAGGCTGTCCCTACTGTCCAGCCCCCAGCACAGCCACCTTTGGGGCCATGAAGGTGCAGTGGCGACTGCCCATGAGTGGGGATCTCAGTCCCACTGTAACCATATGGGGGCCCATGAGCTTCAGATTCCCAGCCACCCTCCCCGTCAAATGTGTTTACCCCCTCATGTGTCATATACTGCCCGTCTGCTGTCTTGTCTGTCTTGTCTGTCTCCCTACCCAACTTACCTCCCCAGATGTACCTACAATCCTTCCCCAACATCCCATTCTCACTGTAAAAGAAAAGGAAAAGGCATCTGTCTCCCAAAAAAATATTGCCCCATACTTAGCTGTCCATTTTGCACACGTGTACACTGGACACATGTAATCCAGTTCAACTGGCTTGACAACACATTTCTGTTGTCCTCACCCCTCTCTCTCTGGGGTTTGAGTGTCCAAATTCACCTCAAAATTCTGTACAAATGCACAGCTGTTGCTGTATAAGAAATGAACAGCTATGGACCTTCCCTACACCTATCCTGCACATCCCCAGCTATATTTCATATTGTTTTTCCCTCTGCATGCCCCTTTTCCACTACTTTCCTATCACCCCTTTTTCTTTTCTTTTAAAGAAATTAGCATGGGTGTAAGCAGGAGTAAGCAAGTTTGCGTGATGCTAAGTGAAGCCAACACAGATTAAGCATCTCTATGGTTAACCGTGTGTTCCCATCACTTAGCATCATGCAAACCCACTTAAAGCTGCTTAAAACTGCTTTAATCACTTTGTTTCCATCAGCCACTGTTCTGCCTAGCAACAAAATAATCAGCTCTCCCAAGTCGCAATCCCAAGGCCCTGTATGCCATAGTCAGAGCAATGTACCACTACACCATTTGAGCTGTAGGGATGTCTGATGCTGTTTCAAATGGTTTACCTTTATAAGTGCGTTATGCACTCGTGTGAATCCACTTTGCACAAAAGGAGGTTTTCAAAGTGGCAAAACCTCAAAAAAAAATTGTCCGAATGTGCAATAGGCGAATGCACATTGGCATTCGCTCATTACAGATTCGACATTGTGGGTGCGGATTGCACTATAGCGGGGATCAGGAAATGATCCCTTTCCCTACTGTAGTGCGATCTCAGAGTTAGTATATTAAAGTAGGTGGGGTGTGGGGGGCACAGACCCCCACATGGGGGTGCAGGGGGGCTTGCCCCCTGCATTACGATATGTCTTCGACATTGTAGTTCAAAAATCAGCGAATCAGCTGTTCGATTTGCTGATTTTCGAACTTCTGAGAATGTCGAAGTTTGAAATTCGCGCATTCGATTCACCCAAATGCGAGATCGATATTGCAATTTCCGACAATATGAAGGTAAACTATTTCAAACATATCATGCAGTAGAGTCATTCATAAACCAAAAGGTGGAAAATACCTAAAAGTAACTAGTAAACTTAAAAATAGGCACAGGATACCAGCTGTTTACAAACCAGAGTCTTTTATTCAGTACACGAACGAAGCCAACACATTCGTTCGTGTACTGAATAAAAGACTCTGGTTTGTGAACAGCTGGTATCCGGTGCCTATTTTTAAGTAGAGTTATTCAACAGTAGGGAAAAGAGTCTGTAAAATCAGTCAAGTTTTGCATATATACATATACATATGTATATATGTATGGAGATGCATATATATATATATATATATATATATATATATATATATATATATATATACGGACAAATATATATCTATATGTATATATATATATATATATATATATATATATATATATATATATATATACGACAAATATATATATATATATATATATATATATATATATATATATATATATATATATATATATATATATATATATATAAAAAGAGATGTACATATAAAATATATACATACAGATATATGCTTAGAACATGTAGTGGAGTCATACCTCAGAACCATACCTCTAAACCTCTTAGTGCAAGAAGTCTGGCCAAAGGCTGGCAAAATGGGGGGACAATGGGTCAAAACTAGGGACATATTTTAAATATTGCTTTTATAAATGTAGAATGTTGCTAGAGTAACAGGGTTTGTTTCAGCATACTTGTTCTGAAGGATATGAGTTCTGAAACTGAAACGTATGTCATCATTTACTGACAGAAATCCTCAGATCATCACAGTGATTTACCAGAGAAATAAAAATAATGAATCTGTGGAACAGACCAGAAATATGAGGAATAAAATTGGACATTCTGAAACAATCCGGCCAGTTGAGAGGTATGCTCAGATCCCCTTAGTGCAACAAATATGGACCAAGCCTGGCAAAGTTGGGGGAGAAAGCCATAAAAATAGGGACATATCTGAAATACTATAGTAGATAAGCTGACATGGTTGCTGCAGTAACACCCTCCTGTCTGACCTAACATATATTGACTGAAATAGCACAAGTCCAACACTCAGTTACTTCTCACTAGTTAGTGACTTAAATCCTCACATCATCCCACTGATGTGCCAGAAATACACAACATGTATGGGGGCCAGGCAACAGCACATACTACAAATATCTAGACATAACATCACATTAGGGAAACTACATTGAGCTGCTAAGCATGTCACCAAGCACCATCCAAACTACAATCAGACTGACACAACACTAATTCACACACTACCACTACATATACTGTCCCACTTCACAGTGTAGTATGACACCTGACCATGGTACAGGACATGTTGCAGTCTGCCCCTGCAAATATATACAGCCAATAGACCACCAGAAACTGGAGCAGCATGCATAGTCAGATAGAAAAGGAGCCATAACACTTACATCTACCCTCCTCCCTACACAGGCCAACTAGCATTTACACACTACACTGATACACAATCCTGACAGTCTGTCAACAATCACCAGAAATACATAGATCTCTCAACTCTACAGAGTACCACAGAATGTCCAGGCTTTATCCTCCTGTATAAGGCCTCTTCCACATAAAATGTCTGGTATTCTGAACATCACTGGGATGGTATCAGGAAAGAAGGCACTAAATAATGATATGCCATACCTATCAACCTCTTACTGCATGACATCTAGACAATGCCTGACATACTTGGGGGACAGAGGCCCAAAAACAGGGGCATATTTGAAATATCCCTGTTATAAACTGAGACAGTTGCTGGTGTAATAGGGTTTGTTGCAACATATAATTTCTGAGGGATATAAAGTCAGAAACACAAATGGATAATACTATTTACTGACTGCAATCCCCAGAGTATACAACTGATTTTCCAAAGACAAAAAATGACTGAGGAACACACCAAACATGAGTCCAAACTCTGGCCATTCTGCAGACAGCCCTACAGTTGAGAGTTACCACATAACACTGTTAGACTTAAAATCACGCAGAAAAGCCATGTCCACACAAACCATGTTAAACTAGAATTAATTCAACTGTATAACAGCAAAGCTTACATCCTGTCCCTGTGTCTGGAACATTCTCCCCCATTTTGTTGGGCTGTCTCCATAGTTTTCATTGTAAGAGGTATTTCCAACTACCCTCTGTGATGCTGTTGTTCACACACCTCTGTGAAGTTCTCCTCACAGGCTAGGAAAAGAGGCAATGCCCACATGAAGTACTCAATTATAGGAGTCTGTTGCCATGCCATTGGCTACAGGAATAACAACACAGCTGTTCTGCATGCAATTAGCAAGTGGGGGGCACCAATTGTTGCACAGGCCATCAGCTGCTCATGAGCATTAACTACAAAAGACAAGCTGCTGTCTATGCAAAACGGATGTATACCCTACATCTTGGAGAGAGACACACAGACAGACAAACAAACCAACACAAATTGGAATCACACCAACTATACTTGGAAAAAAAAAGGTATGTCAAACAAGTAAGCATGTAATGGAATGCAGAAGGTGTTATGTACCAATGAGAAATAGGAAGTTCAACAAATATGTCTCAACAAGACTTGCTGTATATATATGGTATAGTGCTGATCAGAACCTATGACCATAACATCTAGTTCTGTCTACAGTGACAGATCACATCTCAGGCCCCTGAGTCACCCCAGGAAAGGATGGCTCACATATGACTACTACTAGAGTGTGTGTGTTGAACAGTACTGACTGTGACACTGCTAGGCCAGCTACTGGGAAGTCGTAGATATCCATATGTTAATTGTGAATACAACTATGACATACATTAACTGGGAAAACTACTCATGTACCAATACACTTGCCCAACGTTTCCTGGAATTCATTAATTCCAATGCCCTGGACCAGCTCGTTCTTACCCCCATTAAAGATAGCAACATCCTTGACCTGGTCATTACTGACATGGGTGACCATTGCTCTACACCAATAGTCAACAGCTCCCTGGTTAGATCCGACAACAACCTAACCACCTTGGAAATCCACGTGCCTCATATTTACAGTCATTTACTCATAGAGTCATTTATGTTTGGCAAATCATTGGCAAATCTGTGAAGACTGACATTACAACATCTCCTTCTCTTTCTTTTGGCTGTTCCCATTAGGGGTCACAACAGCAAATCATCTGCTTCCTTTTCTTCCTGTCCTCTGCATCTTGCTCTGTCACTCCAACCACCTGCATGTCCTCTCCCACCACATCCAGAAACCTTATCTTAGGCCTTCCTCTTTTCCGCTTACCTGACAGCTTCATCCTTACTATCCTTTTCCCAATATACTCAGCATCCCTCCTCAGCACATGTCCAAACCAACATAATCTCACCTCTCTGGCTTTGTCTCCAAACCTTCCAACTTGGGCTGACCCTCTAATATACTTATTCCTAATCCTGTCCACCCTTGTCACACCCAGTGCAAATCTTAACATCTTTAACTCTGCCACATCCAGCTCTGACTCCTGCCTTTTTGTCAATGCCACTGTAACATAGCTGGTCTCACTACCCTCCTGTAGACATTCTCTTTCAATCTTAATGGTACCTGTCTGTCACAAATCACTCCTGACACTCTTCTCCACCCATTCCATCCTGCCTGTACTCTCTTCTTTACCTCTCTTCCACACTCACCATTACTCTGAACTGTTGATCCCAAGTGTTTAAACTCATCCACCTTCGCCATCTCTACTCCCTGCATCCTCACCATTCCTCTATCCTCCCTCTCATTCATACACATATATTCTGTCTTAGCCCTGCTGACCTTCATTCCTCTCCTCTCTAGAGCATATCTCCACCTCTCCAGGGTCTCCTCAACCTGTTCCCTACTCTCAATATAGATCACAATGTCATCTGCAAACATCACAGTCAGTAGGGACTCCTTTTTGATCTTATCTGTCAACCTGTCCATCACCACTGCAAATAAGGGAACAGAGCTTATCCCTGATGTAATCCCACCTCCACCTTAAACGCATCTGTCACTCCCACCGCAAACTCACCACTGTCACACTAACCTTGTACATATCCTGTAGCACTCTTACATATTTCTCTGACACTCCTGACGTTCTCATACAATACCACAACTCCTCTCTAGGCACCCTGTCATATGCTTTCTCTAAGTCCACAAAGGCACAATGCAACTCCTTCTGACCTTCTCTTTACTTCTCCATCAACACTCTCAGAGCAAACATTGCATCTGCAGTGCTCTTATCTGGCATGAAACCATATTGCTGATCACGAATCATCACCTCCCTTCTTAACCTAGCTTCCACTACTCTTTCCCATAACTTCATGCATGCTGTGACTGATCAGTGTTATCCCTCTGTAGTTACTACAGCTCTTCACATCACCCTTATTCTTATAATCAATGCCCAAACACTTTTTCCCCACTCCTCATGCATCCTCTCACTTTCCATGATTTCATTAAACAATCTGATTAAAAATTCCACTGTCATTTCTCCTAAACACCTCCATGCTTCCACAGGTTGTCATCTGGACCAACATCCTTTCCTTTCTTTATCCTCTTCATAGCTATCCTTACTTCTTCCTTGCTAATCTGTTCCTGATTCACCATACCCACATCATCCAACCTTGTCTCTCTCTCATTCTCTTCATTCATCAGCCCCTCAAAGTACTCTTTCCATCTGCTCAGCACACTCTCCTCACTTGTGAGTACATTTCCCTCATTATCCTTTATCACCCTTATCTGCTGCACATCTATCCTAGCTCGGTCCTTCTGTCTAGCCAATTGGTACAGGTCCTTTTCTGCATCCTTAGTGTCCAACCTTTCATACAACTCTTCATACGCCTCATCCTTAGCCTTCGCCACCTCTCTCTTTGCCATGCACTTCATCTCCTTATATTTTTGTCTACTTTCTTCATCTCTCTGATCCAACTTCTTCTTCGTCAACCTCTTTCTCTGTATACTCTCCTGTACTTCCTCATTACATCACCAGGTCTCCTTGTCCTCCTTCCTCTGTCCAGATGTCAACCCAAGCACCTTTCTAGTCATCTCCCCTACTAGCTCTGTTCTAGTTACCCAGATATTCAGTAACTCTTCACTGCCACCCAGTGCCTGTCTTAACCTCACAATCACCCTTTTTCAGTTTCTACCATTTGATCCTTGGCACTGCCCTCACACTCCTCCTCGTCTTCTTGATCACCAATGTCATCCTAAAGACCACCATTCTATGCTGCCTAACTACACTTTCCCCTGTCACCACTTTACAGTCTCCAATCTCCTTCAAACTGGCCCTCCTGCATAGAATATAATCCACCTGTGTGCATCTTCCTCCACTTTTGTATGTCACCCTGTGCTCCTCTGTCTTGTTAAAATATGTATTCACCATGGCCATGTCCATCCTTTTTGTAAAATCCACTACCATCTGACCTTCTGCATTTCTTTGCTTAACACCATACCTACCCATCACTGCCACATCCCCTCTGTTCCCTTCACCAACATGCCCATTGAAATCTGCTTCAGTCACCACTCTCTCACCTTGGGTACAGTCATCATCACTTCATCCAACTCACTCCAAAATTTTTCTTTTTCATCCATCGCACACGCAACTTGCAGAGCATATGCACTAACAACATTCATCATTACACCATCAATTTCCAGCTTCATAAACATCACTCTATCCAACACTCTTTTCACCTCCAAAAACATTCTTGACATACTGTTCCTTCAGGATAACCCCTACACCATTTCTGCTCCCATCTACACCATGATAGAATAATTTGGACCCGCCTCGGATACACCTAGCATTACCCTCCTTCCATCTGGTCTCTTGCACACACAATATATCATCCTTCCTTCCTTCTGTCCATCATATCAGCTAGCTCTATCCCCATACCAGTCATACTGCCAACATTAAAAGTTCCTACCCTCACTACCACACTCCTAGCCTTTCCCCTCTTGTCCTCCCATATGAGTGTTGGACATCCTCCAGCTGTCTGTGAATGCAAAGGCTACTGTGCTATCAAATGCCTTAAGTGTGTTACAGCAATATTAAGAAAGTGTTACTAATTTTGGCCCATTGCCCCCATGTATGTGTGGCATCCTCCAGATGTCCTGCTCTAACAGGTTGAGAGGAATGACCGAGCAGCAAGAGTGTAAATACAGTGTGCAAAAGCTGACATAGAACAGAAATGTATATCAGGTATTACCTGTGCACATGTTATGAGTAGGTGTATCTGGCTGCCTCATAACAGCAGACATGGGATGCAAAACATCAGGTAAATAAGCTGTACATGTTGTTGTACACGTATGTAATCTTAGTTTCTGTGCATACAACAGAGTTAGATTTCTACAGCTACTGGTTGTTGCATTGCCCTGACACAGACATGGGTACTAGAATAAGAATGATTATCAGGTTGAAATCGGAGAGGTGTCCAACTGTTATGACCTTGTGTCCACGCCTACAACAAACAGCTACAAGACCACCTACATAGCTGTATGGACTCAGCAATACCTTACTTGTAAAACCTGCCTCCACCAAGGTAGAGTAATCCCCTTTGCTGGACAACAGCAATACACAAACCCCATAACTGGTCACTATATTGGCTGTACAAGCCAAAGTAGGAGCAGGCACCAACTTGGCAGCAAGTCAGTCTTTGTCTGAATGAGCATATAAGGTCACACTTGGATTACTGTAAGGCTAACTATCAGTACAAATTGGATACATCCACCAAGGGCAATCACAAGACCATCTTCACATATGTCTGCAATCTCAGAGGCAACAATCAAATCCACTCTGTACTGGTGGTCAATAACACCACATACACACCCCATAGCTATAGCCAAACTGCTGAAGACAGGTTTAGGGCAAACATCATCCCCCTGGCTCACCATCATTACAGGTGGATATGCACAGCACCCGCACCCCTCCCCTCATCATCAGGGAGCAGGTGTATAGAGCAGGTGCATACTGCCTAATCAAAGTCAAAAAAAGCATGTCTCTATGGGACCTGATAACATTCCAGTCTGCATTCTACATGAACTCAGGCATATGCTTCCAGCTCCATTACACACTGTATGCAAGCAAAGCCTGAGCACCATTGACATCCTATCTGGAAGGAAGATGGCCACTGTCATCCCACTACACTAACGTGAATGGTGAGTGATGGTTTATCTAATGTACTTGCCATCATTGGATTGGGGAGAACATGACACATCAGGACCAGGAGTGCAATGCAGGTTCATACTGTGCTGATAGATGACGGGTATGATGTGGTTGGAAGTGGTGGCTAATGCTAGGCATTATTGATGTGCTGGCTCTGTATATAACTATGGGCAATGTCTGAGGTCTTGTGATGTGTTTCCCTGTTTATGTCTTCTAGGTGGCATTCAGCATCAGCCAGCATATACTGCAGATGAGAATGCAGCCATCACCGATGCAATAATCCAGCACCATGCGATGCTGTTCGGCCGTAGCAGACAAAATCTGTGGGAGTGGACTGCCCTGTGGGATGACCTTGTCCACAGAGATAACACCTTGGGCCACCATGGCTGCACATACAATCAGGTCAGGCATCAGACAACTGACCTGATACATCGTACCCGGCAAAGGGCTGCTGCCGTGGCCAGGGACCGTACTGCTACAGGTAGGGGTCCAGCCACACAGGTCCCACTTACGGCAACAGAGGAGCTCCTTGCCAACTTTGGGGCAGCCCCCACACAAGAGCCAACACAAGAAACACAAGTTGTGGAGGTGGGTGGCACCAAGGCAAAAGGCAAGGAGCATCCAGATAAGGCCACAGTGTACATCAATTTAATCATGTAGCAGTCAAACTGTCTTCTATAGTGTATCTAGATGCATATATCAGTTCAAACTGCATTTGTGGGTGGGGTTTAGTAATGCACACAAGTGCACATCTATGGTGAAGGACAGCAAATTGTGTACTATCAGAGCTTGTACTATACCTGTGCAGAAAAGTAGCATTCATCTTGTACCAATGCCAAATGTGAGTCTGCTGACAATGCCTCTCACCACAACTACATAGCTACCTCTGGTCTGGATGTGGGACAGCAGCCTGATGCTGGTGAGTATGGGATTTTACTGTTGTGGCTCACCAGTACCCCAGGCATGTTAAGGTCACGCTTGTGACTATGCACAAAACTGTTACTCTCAGCCATTTTGCAATATCTGCATGTTCACTTGTGGTGGGGTTAATTGCATTGCATCACAGTGGTCATCACATGGGCCTATTTGCAGGAGATGTCACATATCTATAGCATGCCTCACAACCTGCCATTGCAAGAAATCCGTACAAAGATGGACAAAATGGGGGGATAAAGGCCCAAAACTAGGGACATATTTTATAAATTAGTGTTATACAGTGCATAGAAATGGTGTACACACACCTGTTAGAATGCCAGGTATTTATGATATACAAAAATGAGAGCACAATAAAACATTTCTGAACCCTTCCAACCTTTCACATGACCTAAAACCAGTACAATACAATTGTAAAACAAACAAATCTGTTAGGGGAACAATTATGACACGTAAAAAATGTACAAGAAGCTAGATGCATACGTGTGCACAGGCTGAAGCTAATACTGTGTTGAAGCAACTTTCAATATAATTACAGCATTACGTCTTCTTGGGTACACACCCGCCATCAATTACAGAGACTCTTTGATTAACAGCAAACAGCGGTCAGCTGTCCTACCAGGGTTAACCTAACATTTACTCAGTTGCCTGCTACAGCAACAGCCATAGTTCACATACAGCTTACAAAGCAGCAAAGAAATCTCATTTGTGAAAGGTATCATCCCAGAGAAGAGTACACTCACATTTCCACAGCATTGCATATACCGTGGAACACAGTGAAGACAGTCATCAAATGGTGGTCAAAATATGTGGCAACAGTGACATTGCAAAGAACTGGACATCCTTCCAAATGTGTGGAAAAGACAAGACCCAAATTGGCCAGGGAGGCTGCCAAGAGACCTACAGCGACACTATAGGAGTTGCAGGAATTTCTGGCAAGTACCGATTGTGTACTGCATGTGACGACAATCTCCTGTATTCTCTACATGTCTGGCCTATGGGGTAGGGTTGGAAGATGGAAGCCTTTTCTCACACAGAGCAACAACTAGGTCTGGTGTATTTCTCAAGAAAATACATCAGGTCTCCCAATAGCATGTGGGTAAATGTGTTATGGTGTAATGAGACCAAGGTTGCACTTTCTGGCCACAATACCAAAAGGTTTGTTTGGAACAATAACAACACTGGGCATCAACAAAATAACACTATCCCCATGGTGAAGCATTGTGATGTCAGTGTCCTGCTTTGGGGTTGCTGTTCATAAGTTGGAAGTGGGCCTTTAGCCAAGGTGAAAGGGATTAGGAACAGTTCCAAATACCAGTTCCTTTTGGCCCAAAATCTTCATGTGTCTGCTAGAAAGTGGTGGATGGAGTGGAATTACACCTTTCCACATGACAATGACCCAAATCATACATCAAAATACAAAAAAGAATGTCTTCACCAGCAGACAATCAACATTTTGGAATGGCCTAGCCACAGTCCACACCTACATCCAATAGAAAATCTGTGGGGTCCCCTGAAGAGGCCTGTGCAGAAGAGATGCCTTCACAATCTGACAGAGATGGAGGGCTTCTGCAAGGGAGAGTGCACAAATATTGCTAAGTCGTGATGTGTCATGCTGATACACACCTTCCCAAGAGGACTGACTGCTATTATGAAATCAAAAGGTGGTTTAACAAAGTATTAGTTTAAGAGTGTGCACAGTCATGCAACCAGCCTATTGTATGTATTTCAACTTCTACATGTTACCCCTAACCTATGTGTTTATTCTTCAATTGGATTGCACAGGTTATAGGTCACATTAAAGGTGGGAAATGTTATTACATGATTTCTATGGTCTCATATTATATATTAGACAAACCTGGCATGTTAACAGAGGTGTCTACACTTATAATATCCACTGTAAGATTAGAAGGTTGTTATTGTACCCGGTTCTGTTGTAACATACATGTACTGCAGGTTTTGAAGTGTGAAACTCAAAATATGTCATTAATTAGTGACACCAGTCCTCATATCATTCCAGTAATGTGTCAGACAAACACAGGATTTATGACGAACAGACCAGAAATATGACCTATACATGTAGACATTCAGTGACACTCTGCACAGTTGACAGGTATATTCTGTAGGAGTTGCCACTGTGCTAGACAGGCGAACAGCAATTATGTGTACATGGGTGCAGTGTGGGCTACTTGAAGGACCATCACCTTCTAACACTACGCACGTATCACAAAGGTGTATATAAGTAGTAATATTGAGTGGAAAGGGCTGCACTGCATGATGCTGAGGGCCTCTACAGGGTGTATATGTAATGGGCTGACTGTGTTGTAAATGTCACCAGTTGGCTATTGTGAGGTCTGTGTAATGTCTTTCTGTCATCTCACCTGTATGTGTGTGCATGTGTGTGCATGCGCACACTCACTTGTGTGTGTGGGTTTGTGTGTGTGCGTGCGTGTGTGTGTGTGTGTGTGTGTGTGTGTGTGTGTGTGTGTGTGTGTGTGTTTGTTTCTGTGTGTGTGTGTCTGTGCATGTGTGTGCATGTATGTCTGTGTAGCAGCAAATGTTATTGTGTAGGTATTCACTTACATATGTTGTCTTCCCCCCACAGCTGGTCATGATGGTTGTGGTCTCTCCCGCTCAAAATCTGATGTCAAGTGTCTCTGTATACTCTGACAATGATGATGGTCATAGTCAGGCACAGGTAGGGTTGTCAGTAGCTGAATCTGTGCCATCGGTTGGCATCCCACAGTCATCCACAATGTCCCCACACACAGTTACAATGCCAACACATGCCCTGTCCCCAGCAGTCACAGATGATGGACAGTTGTCAGGTAGTGTCATGAAACAGGCTAGTGTGGTGACTATGGCAGGTGCATACCTCTCAACCTGGAAACTTCAAAAATCTGGACAAGGCCCATGAAAAATAGGTACAAATCTGTATACTGATTAATGTCTAATTTGCATACATAATTATGTAGCCCTACCCACTCCAATGGAATTGTGGGGTATCAACTTTCAAATGCAAACTGAATAACAGACAACCAAAATATGGCACCACTGAACCCTGCAGCCATTCCAGTGTCCCATTACCTGGCAATTTCACCACATTTACCATAAACACTAATGTGTGCATACTGCTTTACTTATACAATGATTATTTGGGTTTTATTCTTAAATTTTGTAGCACAATGCACACTAACAGATATCTGCTAAACAAAGCAATACTGTCTCACAATGAAAATATACTTGGCATGAAAACTTCACATTCATTGAAACAGCATTAAAACCCACACCACATCCAAAGAAAATGCATCTGGCCGGTGATGGATAAAGGTTACCTTTGGGCTGTTTTCAAATCATAGGCCCCTTGCACACAAAACAAGAAACATACATGTGTTCTTTGATACACCTTCATGGCTTTATTAAATTATATTTTTTGTATAATACAGCACACTTAAGACTTAGAGCGCATTTTAAATTATTTTTCCAGCATGCAATGAAACTAAATGCATGAACCAATAATGACAAAACTGCCCAATTCAGAACATTTCCATCATAAAACTTTACTTACACACACACACACACACACACACACACACACACACACACACACACACACACACTGGCTGTCATAAATGAAAAGCAGCAGAACCCACAGCCTTCTGCATCAAAAGCAAGCATTCTACCTGTTGTGCTATTAACAACACAAACCTATTTGGCATAAGCAGCACTGCTTAGACCAAATAAATGAAAAGCATATGCAAATAGTTCTAACACAAAATATAAGTGCCTACTGTAAAGTATGAAACACACACACACACACACACACCCTGGCTGTAATAAATGAAAAGTGTAGGCAAATAACTCCAACACAAAACATATGTGCTTGGCACTGCTGGCTGTAAAGTATGAAAAGCTGACCAGTAATTGTCTGCAGAATCTGACAAGGGAAATGCAATACAGTTCTAACACACAAAATATAAGTGCAAAGAAGTTGGCTGTAATAAATACACAGAGCAAATAGCTGGCTGTAAAGTATGAAAATCTGGGTATTCTGACTGTTGTTAAGGAGCTCAGATGAGCAATTGTCAGAATCTGAGAGACAGCTAAAATATAAGAGAAATGCAAGCTAGCTGGCTGGCTGTAACAAATGTGGCCCATAAATGATGACTGCTGTTAAGCTGACCGGAGAAGAGTAATTTGTTCATGTGATCTCCAAAGCTTGAATATATCTTGCTGAAAAAAGATTTACATAAAATAAATGATTCAGATTATTATCTGACAGGAGTCCACATTACAGGGACATGCCCAGAAGAACAGAGTATGTGCCTGGTTTGAAACCAGAAAGTATGCTCTATGAATCCCCCCAAACAACAAAATCAAACTTCAACACAAATCTCTTCAACATTTTCTTATGCCTGGATGCATTGACATCTACTATTAATGGTTTATCTTTACATTTTTTATCTAATACAACACAACAATTCCAGTTAACACTATGAGATTCTCATAAATTCTTATAATTTTGCTAATAAATCTGATGTAAATTATGTCAAATTATTGAAGGGAGCTTAAACAGATCCCTGTGTAAAGCAAAGACCCATCTTTAGTCAAGCATTCACATCTTTATATACTAGTAACACTTGGAAAGGGTTATTGTGAAAGAATATAGCAACTCCTCTGGATTTACTAAATACTGAGTTAATATAAGCAGTGCAAACTTTTTACAGGGCAGTATATTGGCATTATCATGAGAAAATGCACTTACTTCAACATTACCCACATTTTCATGATGCATTAGTTTAAATAAATGATTTATTTTACTCAGGCAGTTAACTAGACATTCTCCAAATCATTGAAGATCTAACACATAATACTGTCCTCTAAATTCAGCAAACATCATATTTTCCTATAAATGTATCATTCTAACACATTATATGTTCTTCTAAACGCATCATTCTAACACATCATACTTTCCTCTAAAGGCGGCACTCTAACACATCATACATTTTTCTAAATGCAGCACGGTAACACAACATACTTTCCTCTAAAGGCGGCACTCTAACTCATCATACATTTCTCTAAATGCAGCACTGTAACACAACATACTTTCCTCTAAATTCATCACTCTCTACCTGATCCAGTTATACCTAACCATAACCAAGTCAACATATCAGATAACAACCTTTATGACCACTGTCTCTTTACTGTCAAAATTCACAACCAAGCAAAATTATCGAGCCTGAGCAAAACACACACACACACACACACACACACACACACACACACACGCCAGTCAGTTTCCTTACCATATCTGCCGAAAAAGCCGTCCCAAGCAAATTTGTTCATTCTGCGGCCGCTCGCTCGCACTTGAGAAACAGTCCCAAACAAGCTCTTCATGCTGCTGCAGGCCCGCGGCTAATCCCAAACTGTTCCCACTCACATTTGAAACAGCCAGCCAGCCAGAAATGCATGAGCTCCTTGAGCTCAATTCTGACAGGCTGGTAGAGGGTGCTGACATCATCGCACAGGCTTGAATCCCCGAGGGAGCTGACGTCATCGCATACTTGATGATGTCAGCTCCACAAGCCACAAAAATTAAAAAAACAAATAAAAAAAATCGGAAATGAAGGGGTGCCACTCGGGAATCGTGGCACCCCTTCATTTGAACCCCAAAACTTGGTAAAAACCAAGCAATTCGGCACAGTTGAGAGGTATGGGCAGGTGTGAGTGTAGACACTAGCCATAGTCAGAGTGCAGGCGAGTTCCCACACAGGTGGATGGACAGGGCTGCACACAGGAGGACTGCTGCTCATCAAGCCGCTGTTGCAAGTCCCACAGCAGGTGTCACCAGACACATGTTTTGGGCTGTCATAGATGCATAAACACATAGTGAACGCAACACCAGACAAATACTCAGGGTGTTGGATGCAACTCTTCCCGATTTACGTGGCGACATACATGACCTTGTTGAGGTCACACTCCAAAATACTGAGATCATGAATAGATGGTGGGGTGAGACCTTGGCAATCCTCAACTGTGGCATGTCTGTGCTAGAGCATGTGGTGGGAGATGGGCATCAGCCATGTGGATGTAAGTCAGCACCATCAACTGAGAGTCTACAGGGCCATGCACCTTCGCACTCCCATAGTGGCAGTGACACCAGCACTACCGAAGGGGGGTTGCTGTCCACATCACAACAAAGCAGGCCATGGGCATGTGATCCTGGCTTGTCCCCTCATGGACATGGATCCAGTAGGTAGCAGTCACCATCAGGAATCAGTACTGCATCTGGCCTTGGGCCTGGTGGTGCCAGTGAGACCCCTTGCAAGACCAGTTCACGTGTCCATGGCTGGAGACAGTGAACTGGACACCCTGCCATGTACAGTTCACAGCTGTCCAACATATCCCTATGGAGGGCAACCACATGGTGTGACTGTGTGAATACATGCACACAAACACATCTGTATCACAGGCAGGTTATCTCCAGACACACACAGCACCTCTGCACAGCCTATCTATAGGATACTCCTACAAACACACACACACACATGATGTCAACCATATGGCCCAGCCTAGGCCTCTGGCAAACCCACACCACACCCTGTGCATATGATTATACCTGTGCCACATCCCTGTCATCCATACTATCGATGCAGGGACATGCTAATATGGGTCTGATGCACAAGGTGAATATAGTACAGTGTAGCTATGTAATACTGTGTAAGGTGCTGTATGCTTGCATTTGTTATGGGTGCACATAAAGGTGTATGTACTTTATTAGCCATGATGCATTATTGCTGTTAGTATCACTGACTGAATGTAGTCTGACATGCTGTATTCTGTTTGTGTTCCAGGTGTCTGTGTGTCTGCAGGCTAAGGCCCTGCAGACATTACCAATATGGAGTATGGCAGAGTGGAAATACACTGACCATTTCATAGCCAAGGTATAGCTTTATATGCACATTTACCAGGTGTGTATGCATCCAACTGTGTGTGATGGACACTGTTGTCAGATAGTGTGACCTTGCATACATACCCCTTGTCACAGACAGGTAGCCTTCAGACATGTCACCTCAGTGTTTTGTAGTACCACAGGCTCATACATATGGAACAGGTTACTGGAGTACTGTCAGTAGGTCCCTCACAAGCTTAGCCATTAGATTAACCACAACAGATTCACCTGTCAGCACCTGTTGCCCCTGCCATTTCTTTCTTATACACTCAACCTTGATGCAGTTGGTGAGGGCATGCATGGTACTGTCTATGACAGGTTTGTGGTATGTATTCCAGAGTACACAGGGTGGATCAGGGAGACAAAATGGTACATCCTTTGCATACACACAGTAAACACTGACACAGGGGATGTGCACACAGTAACACAAACACAGTTGGCAATAGACAGATTAGTAAACCTACATATCCACTTTAATGTACTATAGTGCTACATACACATGACATACTCCACATAGATTATACGCGTGGGACATAACCCACTACCTCTTACAACACTTAATGTTGTGAAAGCCTTCATGGATGGTGAGATAACCCACCAGAAATAGCAATTGGTGTCATCTATTGCTCCTACATGCCTGGACAAGTAAAAGGGTAACATACTTTGTATCAACATGATGTTTCAGTCAGGTATGATATCTGATGTGGGCATGTGTGTTACTATAGTAACTGTGACCTATTTGGCAACAATATCATATACATGGTCATTGGTAGGGGACACAGACCACATATAGGTTGCAAACACTGGATATTCCATAGACATCTGTACAGATGACTTATATGGGCTGTACAATGGTTTAACATGCTGCATGAGAGGTAGATGCCATTAACATGCTATATAAAGTAATGCCATCGGGAGGTGATAAACAACTGTGGATGGTACACACATCAAAATGGTATAACACACACAGGATATAATGTTCACCCAAACACACACAGTTGCCAGGATTGAGATTAGAACCCCTACTTATCTAGTAATTTCAACTATAGTGTTACACAGTTATAAGCTGTGCCACAGAACTTATATGATTTCACCTTGTCCCAAGGTACTTCTAAGGTGAATGATATCAGCAGGCCTTGTAAAGTAGGGTGATGGAAAGTGGACAGGGTAGTACATAACTCAAAATGGTATAACCCACACAGGATATGATTCTCAACTCAAGCCCAAACACACACAAACAGTTGCCAGTATTGAGATTAGAACCCCTATCTATCTAGTTATTTCTACTATAGTGTTACTCACTTATCAGATGCGCCATGGAGCTTATATGATCTTACCTTGTCCCAAAGTACTTCTAAGGTGAATGGTGTCAGCAGGCCTTGTAAAGTAGGGTGATGGGACGTGTACAGGGTGGTACACAACTCAAAATTGTATAACCTACACAGGATATGATTCTCGACCCAAACACACACCCACAAACAGTTGCCAGTATTGACATTAGAATCTCTACCTATCTAGTTATTTCTACTATAGTGTTATCCACTTATCAGATGCACCATGGAGCGTATATGATTTCACCTTTTCCCACGGTACTTCTAAGGTGAATGGCGTCAGTAGGCCTTGTAAAGTAGGGTGATGGGAAGTGTACAGGGTGGTACATGACTCAAAATGGTATAACCCATGCAGGATATTATTCTCAACCCATGCACACACACACACACACACACACACACACACACACACACACACAGTTGCCAGTATTGAGATTTTGAGCCCTTACTTATCTAGTTATTTGTACTATAGTGTTTTGCAGTTATCAGACACACCACGAAGCTTATATGGTTTCCCCTTGTCCCAAGTTACTTCTAAGGTGAATGCATTCAACAGGACTTGTAAAGTAGGGTGATGGGAAGTGTACAGGCTGGTACACAGCTCAAAATGACACACATGCACACATTTACTTGCCTGTATTGAGATTAGAACCCCTGCCTATCTAGTGATTTGTACTATAGTGTTACTCAGTTATCGCACATGCTACAGAGCTTACTGGGCTGACAACTGCCCAAAGTTGCTGATAAGGGGTATGACATCAGCAGGACTGATAAAGTATGGCACTGGGTGGGTAACTTATCAAAATACTTCTTCCTACAAACATACACACACACGTATACACCCACACACACATTTGCCAGATCTGAGAATAGAACCGCTGCCTATCTAGTTATTTGTACTATAGTGTTATATAGTTATCACATGCGCTACAGAGCTTACTGGACTGACAACTGGTCAAATGTGCTGATAAAGGAAATGACATCAACAGGACTGATAAAGTAGGGCACTCGGTAGGAAACTTGTCAAAATACTTCTTCCTACAAACATACACACTTACACACCCACACACACATTTGCTGGATCTGAGAGTAGAACCCCTGCCTGTCTAGTTAGTGTTATACAATTATTGCACACACTACAGAGCTTACTGGGCTGACAACTGGCCAAAGGTGCTGATAAGGGAAATGACATCAGCAGGACTGATAAAGTGGGCCACTGGGAAGTGTTGTGGGTGGGAATGGCCTAAAACTGTTTCACCTACAAACAAACACACACTCCCTCACTCTCACACACACAACTGTCACACATGCACAGTTGCCAGTATTGAAATTAGAACCCCTACATATTTAGTTATTTGTACTATAGTGTTACGCAGTTATCGCACGTGCTACAGAGCCTATAGGGTGATGGGTGGCCAATGGTACTTCTAAGGTGAATGACAGCAGCAGATCTTGTGAAGTAAGGCAATGTGAAGTGTACTGAGTGGGGATAGTCTCCTAATGCTTAGACCTACAGACACACACATACACACACACACACACACACACACACACACACACACACACACACACACACACACACACACACACAAACACAGACACACACACACACACACACACACACACACACACACACAGGCAGCAGGCAGATGATGTGATATTATAAACCCAACCTCAGTACTATTACACAATGGGGCTCACCTTTTCTGCTGGCATGTGCAACTGTTTACAACTGGTATGCCACCGTCCACAGCAGGACATCACTATATGCCATTCAGGGTATCCATGTGTGTGACTCATTTGGTCTGTGTTCCCCTATATCGCTCTCTCTATCACTGTCTGTCTCTCACTTCCCCACATCTATGTGTGTGTATGCTTGACATATGTTGTTATCTGTTGCCCATATATATGTCTATGTATCACATGCAACAGATGCAGATATATCACATATGGGCCACCTACAGCTTGCTGAGGGCAATCCTGTCTGATGTGTGTGTGTGGGGACAGTTAAGGTGTACATAGCTGTCTGCATGCACATACATATATACACAATACAGTCATACAGTCCAATGTGGGTTCCAAAATGTCCTGTGATTAAGTGTAGGAGCATGGCCAGTGTGATCTTCTATAGTTAGAGTGGGACTCCATTCCAGAGATAAGTATATTCCAGTCTGGGGTTGTGTGTGCTACAGCCATACCTCTCAGGAGTGCACAGGACTTTCCTTAGGGTACTGAGTTTGTTTATCAGACTTTTTCTGATATATCTGTTGTCTGACACTGCAGTGTATTGTGTCATTACCTAGTGCCAGACATCCTCAGATCATCACAGTGCTTTACCAGAGGAATACTAGTTGTATGATGCATAGACCTATATTATGAGGGCAGCTATGTACATTCTTGCCCAACAAGGCCAGTTGTGAGGTGTGGCTACAGCCTATTGAGTAATGACGTGCTGTGTAAACAGTCCAGCAACTTGGTGATATACTGGCTGGGGATCTCCTACTTGTGTGGTATCTTTCTAACCTGAGATGTCATATCCTTGTGTGGCCATACCTCTCACCTGTACATTTTTTGGCAGTTTGTCCAGGTGTTTGGCTAGAGGTTTCATCCTGTCTACATAAACTTGTGTTTTTATGGCAAGTTAGTTACATATAATTGAAGAGTGATGTTACAAAATAATGACAGACATTACTCTTTCAGACTACATAACCTTCAGACAATTCCCACTACTGCAAAACCATCACCCTACCAAGTTTCACAGTATGTAAGGGCGATATTTACAACACATGCTTATCACTATGTCTTTGTTCCAGTTTTATTTCTGCCCTTGTCCAGACATCTTGCTGTCAGAGGTTGGGAGTTATGCATGTGGGTACAGAGTGCATTCTACTGTGCAGGCATGTCCCTTATATGTAAAAGCAAACATAAAAAAAAGATTTACTGAAAATAACCACTGGCAACAGTACCAAAAAACACTATATTCACAAAAGCCTTAGCACCTCGGCTACACAGCCTTCAGGAAGTCCATTATATGTGTAGTATATTCCACATAGCACTGTGACTTCCACATATATCAGTGGTAGAGCAGTAGGTGTCACTGTCATGCATAATAGTTGGCACTGCAGTTATCTGCACATGGCCCTGTCAAAGACAGTACTGTACCTGGGGCATTACAAGATGACTGCCAGGAGAACATGCTGACCAGATCCTGACAGTATTAACCACACATGCACATAGCTCATTGACCCCTGCATATTGTAGACGTGCAACATGTTTTCATGTGTATTGGGACAGCCCTGCCAATGTGTGCTGTGCTGCTATTTCCCTGCAAACATACATGTTACTGCATTTCTGTGGGTATATGGGGGTATACCTGTCAACTGTATACATTTGCACAGATTGTGCTATTTGTTTTACATTTTTGTTCCATTTACCATACTATTGTGCCCTGTCTTGGAGACTAGAGGCATATCAGTAAAGACCACAGGTCAGATTGTAATGGCATACATTTGAGTTTCAGACTTCTTACCCTTCGTAGCCTTACTGCAACTGCAAGACCTGCTGTGCTATCACTGTGTGAGTCTGTAGGGGGGGGGGTAATTCAACTTTGCTGCCATTTGTGGGCCTTTGCCAGAAATGTATCTCTGGTTTTCTACAGCTGACTTGCTGTGTGGATCTGAGGGGTGAGTATAGAACCCCCCACACTGACAACCATGCTTGTGACCTATAACCCCCCAGTTAGTTGTCCCCACACATATACTGCAGTGGTATTTGCCACCTTGGGTACTACTGCATAGTGTGGGGAGGCCAGTATTGGGCAGACATTTCCTGGTGTCCCACATAGCTGTCAGTTGTCTGCTGCTATCCCATTAGGCCACCCCATTCCCTTGTATGCATGCAGCATTACCATAGATATGCTACCAAAATATACTAATCCATTCATTTATTGTTAAGAAGACTGACTTACCTTGTGCCTGTGGCAGTTGTGAGGATGATGCTTGAGGGCTGCCTATGTTGGATGCACACAGTACACTGCCTATACATGGTAGGTTATAGGTAATGTGATGTGTGTGTCATCAATTTTACTGTGTGTGTGCGAGTCAGAGAGAGGTGTCAGTCCCTGGGGTCCCTTCAATGTCAGTGTTTGTGCTATGCGCTGCCTCTTTATCAAGGCCTGAGCATACTGGGCACACCTTCATCTGCATACAGGAGCAGGCGCAAGGCGCCTCCTCCTCTGAGTCCCTCTGTGCCTGTGGGGACCTTGGCAATGGTGGTGGGCTGTGTGGCCCTTCCCCGTGCTGTTCCTGCTGCAGCTGTTTCTGCAGGATCATATAGTGTAGCATGGCACATACTATGAACATGTGTGCACATGTGGCTGGAGAGTACTACAAGGCTCCACCAGATATGTCAAGGCAGTGGAACCATGACTTGAACATCCCAAACACACGCTCTATAATGATCCTGGTTTCTGCCTGTGCCTCATTATGGCCTTCTTGTGTGGGTGTGTGTGCATTTCTGATGGGTGTCATCATCCATGGCTCCAGTGCATAGCCAGCATCCCCCACCAGATGTCCATACAGGATGCCCCACTGGCAAATTCCTGGTACAGCTGTGATGAATGCCAGATGTGGGAGTCATGATAGCTTCCAGGGCTGCCAGCACACACATTCATGATAATGCCCTGGGCATTACACACAACCTGGCAGTTGATGGAGGGGAAGCCCTTGTGGTTTATTTAGACCCTACATTGTTCACCGGGTGGTGCTTTGATGTGGATGTGTGTGCAGTCTATTGCACCCAGTACCTCTGGGTATTCTGCTACATGGTGGAAGAGATGCATATTTCTGGTCCTCTCCTCACGGGTGTTGGGGAAGTAAATGTGCTCACCAGCATGTGGTAGCATGGCATCCAGGAATTGATGGAGTACCCTGGATGCAGATGCCTGTGAGACCCCCATGATGTCCCCAGTAGGTCTTTGGAAAGTACCTGTAGCTAGTATTCTTAAAGCTACACATACCTTGGTATCCACTGGGATGGGTTCCCCTCTGTTGCCTCTGGGTCAGAATTGTGGTTGGCACAGCTCGATGATTTGTTGAAGTATATCTCCCTCCATCCTGTAGCACTCTACTATCTCAAAATCATGTACCCCTGTGGTAAGTTACCCTGGGTCTGAACACTCTTCTCCTCTTTGGTCTGTGGCAGTTGGCAGCATTATCCTCCTCACCACCTTCACCCTCTAGCAGATACTGATGGATCAAAGCAATGGCAGCCCCTAACATTTTTCCGGTTAAAATTCCCCCGCATGTGTACACCAACGGTGCAGAGTGTGTGGGCAAAACTAGACTGTAAGGAGTTTCCATAGTTTATACTGTTGGGCTGCAGATGCTGCCTGTAAGATTAGCTGACTATGATGCATTCCACCTGCTAGCTATGTAAGTTGTACTTGATTGATTTTATTCTACTATTTCCCTTCTTTTCCCTTTTTCCCTTCCCATTTCCTCCCCTTTTAAGGCCCGAGGTGCACCGGGCAAATCCAGTGCTCAAATGTAAATGGTCCTGCTATTTCCAGGGGTTTTTTTGTTGTTGTTTTAGAACCGGTGCATGCCGAGCAAACCATTTAGCTAATGTGAACACTGAGAAATGGCCCTCCCTGGATGTGACCACACACTTCATTTCATGGAATAAGTTAATACAGCCTCAGACACACCTCCTTGCTTAGCTGTGCTTAGCTAAGCTTATCTAGGAGGTGTGAAGCTCCAATAAGCTTACATCCCCACTGCAGTGCAACCCTGGAGTGAGAATATTAAATTAGGGGGTGTGAGGGGCATTGATAAATATGTAAATATGTATATATATATATATATATATATATATATATATATATATATATATATATATATATCTTTAGTAAAAACTATTGGCATAATGTTGGGGGCTGTGCCCACCACACACACCCTTATTTAATATTCTCACTCCAGAGTTGCACTGCAGTGGGGCAGGGGCTATATTCCATTTTTGACCAAATGAACTTGGACCAAGTGAGCTTTCAGTCAAGTGAGCTTTCAGTGAAGTGCAATACCTGGAATGATTTTCGACTAAGTGTAATTCAACCAAATGTATGGAATCCATATATATATATATATATATATATATATATATATATATATATATATATATATATATATATATATATGTTGCTTATCTGATCTCTCTTCTTGATCCTTTCTAACCTCCCCTGATATATATATATATATATATATATATATATATATATATATATATATATATATATATCCCAATTATGCAACAAACTCTAGAAGATTTAGGATTTTTGCTTGGAAGTGTTTGCACAGGTATTTTTAAACTCCAAGCAGTCACCAAAGAATTTTTCCATAGGTAGATTGCAAATGTTGGAGGTGTGATGGAGAAGAAAGAGGCAATTGGAAACATTTTTGGGAGTGTAATGAGTTGGCAAACTTTAAATATTCTCTGCAGACTCCTCTGTCAGAAATACTGAGTGAGAAATTTGGTGTAACTAACGAAATGCTTCTAACCACTGAATTAATTGAGAGAACACCCAGAGCAAACCACAAACAACACTCAAAAGAAAATGAACACTGCAGGTTGAAAAAGCTTAGTTATTACACCCCAAAAATAAAAGTGACCATTTTAGCTCATCTCCAAACTTCTCTTCTGAAAAAAAGGGTGGTAGTTATCATAATATAGCAAAGAATTGGAATACATTGGTTTTCGATAGATGGTGGAATTGAATCATCTATAACTCACATCCTTAGATATGGACATAATGATTATTTGTAGACAATGAGTGTACTCAAATATAAGACTTTGGTAGTGTAATATTGTTAATAGAATTTTTATCAAGTAATTTTATGGATGTTTTGATGTGTAATTTCTTATGTGTTAGGTTGGGTTGGTTATTGTGATATACAAATGAGTAATGTGTATTTTTACTATTTTTATGCGTTTATACTCTTTCTTTAAAAGATTTGATATTATACTGGTCATGTAATTGTAATTATGCTTTTAAAAAAGGTTTTGTGGAAGGTGAAGTTTGGATATCATAAAGACGAAAGCACTTCATGTCTTTTTCGGGTGTAATAAATCAACTTTTACAACCTGCAATGTTCACCTTCATTCATGCATTGTTTGTTGTAACTAAGAAAATTTTTTTTTGAGCTGTGATACAGAATCAGAACTGCCTAGACATAGTAAGTCCTTGCTGAGTTTAATTCTGGTAGCTGACAAAAAACAATTACTAAAACATGGAAATCAAAGTCTAAACTAACCATGTAGAAGTAGTAAATACAGTAACAGAGATGAAAGGACTTCAAGTGTGATCTTTAGAAATGAGTATGGGCAAATTATATAGAAAAAGAAATGGGAATTGTGGACATTACATAGAAAATAATGTTTACGAGGAGGAGGAATGAGTTTTAAGGGAAGGCAAGAATTGAATAGCTATGTAATGTTCAATTGACAATGACTATATAGAAGATTATATGTAATGTGTAATGTTTACAACTGAAAATATGTCAATATGGTTTATTTAGATTTATGATTACCTGTGTCATAAGTGATAATTCAATAAACTTGATTCTTGTTTAAAAAATGCACCAGACAATAAAACAATAGCATAATTTGCGTCTTTCGGCTTTTCCCAGTTAGGGGTCGCCACAGCAGAACTCTGGTCCGCTAATGATTGGTAGTTGATTTTTACGTGCCGAGTTACCAGGTCTGATGCACAACCTTCAGTGAAGGTATGCCCATTCATGCATGTCTCCACGCAGAAGACGGTCTAGCTGAGAAACGAACCAGACAGCGTCTTACTGTGAGGCGATAGCATAATAATATAGTTAAATAAATGAAAAACATAAAAATGATTCTTTACAAAACTGAGCATTTTTGTACAATGAGAGTATACAAATTGATGAACACTTTTTGAAAAAAAAAACACAGTAATGAAACACACATTAATTGGTCTGCTATACACACACACACACACACACACACACACACACACACACACACACACACACACACACACACACACACGCGCACACACACACACACACACACACACACACACACACACACACACACACACACACACACACACACACACACAAAACAATAGTCAATACCAGCAGAACCACGCACAACAAATAAATATCCAAGAAATCATTTTGACAATACCCCTGCTCCCCCCAAATTAATATAACTAGCTCTGAGATTGCACTTACTTTGAGGTAAGTGCTACACAGAACACCGATTTGTGCAAAGATATGTCTCATGCCGCACTAACTACTCACAACTCCAAGCAGCCATTCATCAGCACACACACACACACACACACACACACACACACACACACACACTTCAAATTCACCAGCATCCTCAAACACATTCAAACTCCTCAAATCTGTACTATATAGGAAAAAATAGTTTCTATATAGGATAGAATTTACTCACCTGCAAACATCCATAAACTAGACTAATGAAAGTGATGGAAACACATAGGACTAAATGCCATCAAGTGTCAAAACTGGTCACCTATGAATCACCTGCCTTTGGTCCTTAAAAAAATAAAGAAAAATATTTCATTCTGATCCTTTTCAAGTCCAAGTAATAACCAACCATCAATTAGTCTAAAGGTTCATTACTGGGCACTGTTTTATAACCAACAGGATACAAAGCAAGCTAGCTCCATCTTCTTAAAAACCCTCGTACATATCTAAAACAATCTACATCCAATTAAAACAAAGACATATAAAATAGAAAATGTCTGTCATAATCCCTTCATATAAAAAACCCTTTTAAAGAATGGGGACAATGCCTTCTAGGCTTGGAAATAAATAAACTACCATTAAACCATTCATTAGACCATATAACTGTCATCAAACTTGGACAAAGAGCTCAAATAAGAGTTAAAGAAGCAAAGGCAGATTAACCAGGAAAACCAAGCACTGCCATTAAAAAAAAAAAAAAAAACAAGGAACTCCAAACTGAAATATTTAATTTCCCCAAAATCTGTGCTTATATGAGTGTACAGGCTCCAAAACCTCTGTGAAATCCACAGTATAAATATCACCTGATGACTTTATAAACTGTTTCATCTCCTTAGCAATAAATCCTAACACTCTAAAGGAAAAGGATATGAATCCTATCACTTCCATCAAATGTGTGGTGAACAGAGGTAAGAGCTTTAACTCCCAGCCTTCCTTTTCCAATATGTTTGATGCACAGCTTATGCAGTTTAAATCTGCAAGACAGCCAGCACAGTACATGTTTGGCGACAGTAACTGAGACTTATAGATATATATTTTTCCCATTAGGGGCTACTGATATTGCTTTGGTGATAGAACCTCTTTTCTTTTTTCCTCAAATTTTTTTTTTTATTTTTCAAATACATTTGAATGAATTCCATAGTATTTATACATAACATCTTAAATAACTATGTACACTATTTACATTAGCCTGACACTATAAAAGATCTTAATGTATACAGTTACTTTATAAGTATGTACAATCCATTATCAGAGTGTCTAATCAATTATTGTATAGTGTCAATCAACAGTTTCCCCAAGGGTTGTTGATACATGGCTTTGGAAAAACTCTTAGTTCTTTAATTTTAATTTCTAATAATGCTGTTGTCTTCAGTAGGTTGTAGAAGTCTTCCAAAGTTGGTATTGTGTTTGTATTCCATCTTCTTGTTATACACTTCCTTGAAATTGCAAGTATAGTCCATACTAGATACATGTTTGACCTATTCAAATGAGGACCTTCGTTCACATTTAATAATACAAGAGTTTTAGTTAAATAAAATGATTCATTAAATAAAGCTTGTAGAAAGTTATTAATACCATTCCAAAATGGCTTCATTTTAACACAATCAAAGAAAATGTGGTTCCAATCTGCATTGTGTACTTGTTCACATCTCCAACATACTCTTTTTATGAAAGAACTAATTTTATTGACTCTGTCTGGGGTTAAGAATATTCTGTACAAGCATTTCCAATTAAAAACTTTCCAGTATTGTGTAAAGGATGTATATTTTATTGATAATAAGATATTTGTTTTAATATCTTCAGTTAACTGTATTGAGTGTCCTTTTGTTATATGTTTCCATTATGAGGTTTTGGGTGTTGTTTTATAGTTTATCAATATTTTGCAAAATTTTGAAATGCTGTTTCCCATGTCAAAGTCATTATATATGATTTCATATATGTAGTTTGTAAATTTAGGTATTTCTTTAAATGAAGAATTGTTAATTATTCTACTTAAATCTTGCAAATATGACAGAATACTCTATAAAGTTAGCCAGTCCTGTTGTGGAATTGTGTATGTTGTTTTTATTACTTGCATATCTAAAACGTTTAGTTCTTTGATACATTGGAGCCAACAAACAAATCCTTTCTGTTCCAGGAATTAATAATGTCTCTATATATTTTATGTGGAAAGTTCTTTGTGACTATAAATGGTGTTAAAAGATCAAACCAGATTTTTAAATCTATATTTGCATTAATAATTTTCCTAAATGAGTCAATGTAATAATTAATCATATGAGTTTTAGTGGGTTTAGCTATGTTGTATTGCATACTACTACATACGTGCCATGGTAAATTGTTTTTATCTGTTATTTGAACTTTTTGTAAATCAAATTCATTTATTGATATTACAGTTAGTAATTCTTTCCAATTTGCAGAGTAATTTGGACTTATCCAATCTGAGATAGTTTTAGATATTGATGCTTTTATATACGTTTCTATATCAGGAAAGTTTAATCCTCCCTGTTTCCGTGGTCTGATATGATGTATTAAAGCTATTCTGTTTCTTTTGGGAAACCATAGAAATTTTATTAGGCATGAATTTGTTTCTTTAAGTATATTCCTTTCTTGTAACAGTTGTAATGCCAAGGCTATATATAGGATCTTGGGCAGTAAAACCATTTTTATTAACTGTAGTCTATCTTCAAATGTTAATATTATTTTGTTCCATTTTTACACAGAGATTTTAATTGTGTTAATGATATTATTGTAGTTCTTTGAGACTAATTTGCTATTATCCTTGCATAATTCAATTCCTAGATACTTTAAGGTAGATTCTTGTTTTCCTATGATGTAATCCCCCTTAGTCTGCAGTTCTTTCTTTTTATTTAAAAACAAAAAATTTGATTTATTGAAATGGAGTCCTGAAGTCATGTGAAATTTGTCAATTAATATATCTAATTCTTCTGTGTCTTTTGTATTAGATAATGTTAGTAATATGTCATCAGCAAATAGCAATACCTTAGAATTGTATTGTTCATAAACATCTATTTCTTTCATTTTTATATTGTTACAAATTGAATCTGCCAATATTTCAATAGCCAGAGCAAATAGAATTAGTGACATGGGGCATCATTGTTTAGTGCTTTTTGTTATATGTATAGATTCAGAGGTAAAATAACTTAACTTGACATACGCTAAATTATTTGTATATATATATATATATATATATATATATATATATATACATATATATATATATATTCTTTAGGAGATGAACAAAGGATGCATGAAATTCAAACAGCATTAGGATTTTGAATAAATAGTCCCAATTTAGGAACTCAAATGCTTTCTCTATATCTAAGCCAGTTATGAGTGTTTCTTTATTTTCTTTATTAACATAATTTATACAAGAAATTATCCTTTTAATATTGTCATGTGTGTGTCTATGATATATAAATCCAGTTTGATCATTATTTATTGTCTTGGATAGTGGTATTTTCATTCTGTTAGTTAATATTGTCATAGATATCTTATAGTCTTTATTTAATAATGATATAGGTCTATATGAGGTACAGAGGTTTGGGGATTTGATTTCCTTTAGGATTGGTATGATTAAGGAGTTTCTCCAAGATGGTGGTATTAAAGATTGTGACTGAATTTCTAATAGAGTTTTATGGAAGAGGGATAGTAACTTTGAAGGAAAAGGTTTATATATGTCCATAATTATGCCATCTATACCTGGAGCTTTATTAGTTTTACTCTCTTTTATTGTATCTGTAATTTCTTTGTAGGATATGGGTGCTTGCAGATCTAGTTTTAATTTTTCTGGAATTTTTTTTATATTAGAACGTTTTTCATCTAGATTTAATTGATTGATATTTATATTTTCTTTTTGGAAATGTTCCATATAGTGATATCTATAGGCATCAAGAATGTCACCTATATTTGAAAAATATTCCCTTTCTTTTCATGGAATATGCTTTTACTGTTATTAGCGTTTGATTGTATTTTGATTCTTGTGGATAAATTATGTAGATATTTAGGAGAAGTGGCCAAGGTATTAATTTTTAGTTTTTCTAAAGCTAAACTAGTTTTATATGTTAGAATTCCATTGCATTTATTGTTTAATACTTCTACTTTCTTTTTCATCCCCAAATTATTTTGATTTTTTCAGCTTTTACTGACAAAAGGTTGGATTGAAGATCTAATAATTCAGAATCCCATTCTCTGATTTTTTTTATACCAAGTTAGAGTTTTACCATATATGTAAGCTTTTAATGAGTCCCATATTATTATTTTATTTATCTCTGTGGTGTAATTAATATCTAAGAAGACCTGTAATTCAGATAATAACCAGGGTTTGAACTCTTTCATTTAAGTTATATATGCTGGAATTCTGGAGTTAGATGGTTTCTATCCATTTAAAAGTTTTAGTATCAATGAATTGTGGTCTGAAAAGGGGCAGGAAGTGACTGAGAAATTAATGATTTTAGAGTGTAAGTCATGGGCAGCAAATATTTTATCTATTCTAGTTTGGGTACCAAATCTATGATCTTGATGGGAAAACACCAAAAATTCATCTTCTTTAAATTTGAAAGCATCTACAAAATGAAATTATTCTACCCACTTGTTTAAAGCTTTTGATAAAGCAGATGTACACAGTGGCTTTTTATTTGTAGTTTCAGAAATATCAAGTATACAGTTAAAATCTCCTCCTAATATTAAGTTATCTTTATAATTATTGGAAATGAAATCCAAGTGTTTTTAACAGTTCCTGTTCTAATGCCTAGGAACTGGTATAGATTGGCTAGGGTCCATATTCTGTTATGATATTTAACTATTACTAATGCAATAAGGCGTTCTTTATCTTCATACTTATAAATGATTTCTGGGTTAATCACATTTGTTTTCCATAAAATTGTTACCCATTTTGTCTTTGTCTTATAAGTGGATTGCACCAATGTCATATATTCCTTAGGATTCCATCTGTAATTGTCATTTGTTTGAAATTAGTTTCTTGAAGGAAGACAATTTGTGCTTTGTTCAGATTTAAATATTTCAGTAGATGTGATTTCTTGCTAGGATTGTTTAAGCCATTATTATTTGAAGATAATAATGTTAAATCCATATTATGTTATTTAGACTATCTGTTTTTTTTCCTCTGATAACTATAAAGTATATGTTTGAGCTTTTAAAGGAAATAATCAGTTTTATACTTTGAGTGTTTACCAATAAAGTAATGTTTTGGTCAGGCATACTAAAAATGTTTTTGTCAAATAAATTTAAATTAATAAATGTTAACAAAACTAAGATCCACATTAGCCATGGAATGAAAATCATTCCTAATCTGATGAATAAACCTAAGTCCATCAGATTATCACTCATACCTTGACAATCCAGAACATCTGAGCTCCATAAATTGAATTATCATATGGATAATATTTATAATAGGAATAAGCAATATTTATTTATTTTGAACAGATATAATGCTATTGTAGATTAGATAGAATTCTAATACAATATAAATGTCTACTTATTGTATAAGTAATTAATATTTACATGAAAGATAGATGACAAGCAATTCAATCATAATAAAGTAGGATGTATCATATATAAAACCTCAATAAAAGATTATAGTACACAGTTATTTAACATATTCACCCTTATTGATGAAGTCATTCAAAATGTATTACTTAATTTAAATAGATGGTAATAATATTTATACCTAATGTTTGTAATATACTGTATTTTACTGGCTATATCAGACGTTATATTTCATTGTTTGCAAGCATTTAAGTATTCACTTTGTTGCTAACTTACTTAAAGCATCAAGTTTGTTTTATGTGAACATTGATGAAAGTTAGTGCATTTTAATTATCAGTGCATCCCTCTTCCCCCCATTTGTTACACATAACGATTTTCATATCTGTCATTTCTTATTATAAAATGAGTGAAATTATAGGTTAAAACAAAAAATTCACTTATTGTGATTAATGATTATAATCCCCTTTCCATATTTATAAATTGCAATTTTATGGCATATACTGAAAGTTTTTAGATTTAAATGGGCAATATTCTATTTTGTATGATCAGCAAAGGTTAGACTGAGTGGTTATTGTCAATTTAATACTATTTGTTCAGAATGTGATTGTTACATAGGTTCATAGGTTGGTACTAGGCTATCAGCCCTAGGGCCTATACAAGCCTAGCCATAACAATTCCCTGGCTATTTCTTCCCACATTATTTACTTTCCTGGACCCCTGTCTAGCAGGGTGACTGACGTGATCCCTGGGGTGAATTTCCTTTCTCCCATCCAATCATCAAGGTTCCTCTTGAAGAGGTCCAAAGAGGCACTCTGCTTAACATGTATGGGCAATCTATTCCAGAGTCTGGGGAGTCTCTGGGTCAGAAACCTATCCCTCCAGCATGTTTTGTTTATTGTGATAACAAGGTTTAGATCCCTGGAGCGTGTAGCATTCTGTGACATTCCTAGTTCAGGCTTCTATTGTTTCCCTTGAACAACTTTCTCAGTTTGATGTCATATATAAAACATTATACAATGACCCCCCCCCATTAATATTCCAAAATGTGCACACTGATTGGCCAGTGTACTCATTGTAAATCACACAATATACCAACGGAAAAAGGTCCGGTCGCCAATATTTTTTTCTGTTGGTATAAAGTGTCCAAAACCTTTTTTTTTTTTAATAAATAAAAAAAAATGGAGCAATGGAGACTTTCTTTTCTCAGTTACTTCCATTTCAAAGCATTGATGTACTGGGTATACATAGGAACGCATATCCCATATGCATGCACAGTACATCAATACAAGGAAGCAGTAAACCCCCACCAGCGGAAGAACAGTAATGCGTCATTTTTTTTAATAAATAAAAAAAAGAAAAAATGGAGCAATGGAGACTTTCTTTTCTCTTTTGCTTCTGTTTCAAAGCATTGATGTACAGGGTATACATAGAAATGGAAGTCCTATATGCATGCACAGTACATCAACACAAGGAAGCAGTATGCCACCACCGGGGAAGAACAGTAATGTGCCATTATACAAAGACATTATTTAAAAAAAGTAAGTATTTTTTTTCTTAAATAATGTCATTCTATAATAGCAATAACCAACTCCGTGGTTGTGATATATTGACATTCACCCACATTTGGGTTTATTTAATCACTCGGGCTTCACCCTCATGATTAAATCATGCCAACCATGGGTAAATCTTCAATATACCACACCACATCATTGGTTATTGCTTAATTAGTTACATTGCTAACAGCTTACGTATCATGTATGGCCAAGATGGGTTACAAAACCACAATTAAAGTTAAAGCAATTATATGACTTGTTATGCACATTTACTTATATGAGAAAATCATCATACTTTCCTTGATGTTCAATATAGTGTATGTCATTTATGACAAGTTAAAACAGTAGTGTTATTATACACAAGCCTATATTATTAAACTGAGTGTCTAGTGTCAATTTAATATTTGTTCAGAATATGATTGTTACATTTTGTGGCATTTCAAGTTCAGACTTCTATTGTTTCTCTTGAACAACTTTGTCACTTTGATGTCATGTATATAGCATTGGTTACCTTGGTATCCACTTAAGTATTATATATATGGTCAAGATGGGTTACAAAAACTGAAATTCAGGTTAAAGCAATTACATGACTTGTTATACATATTTACTTATATAAGAAAATCATCATGCTTCCCCTTGATGTTCAGTGTAGTGTATGTCATTTATGACAACTTAAGACAGTAGTGGTATTATACACAAGCCCATCTTATTAAAACCTGTCTTTAATATCTAAATTCAGCAGACTGCTTCATCTTATATGACAATTTATTGTTAGCTCCTTCCAAGCATGTTTATACAGTCCATAGACTTTAAATTATGAGACCCTTCTAGTTTTGTATTTGTTATAAGTATATTTCCATCCTCACATACACACATATCAGTATTCAAGCATGGGCAACAATGCACATCCAGTTTTGCCAGAATACCATTTACTAGTTCACGTGGAATGTTTCCAGCCTGTTCTTAAAATATCCAAACCAATATTTTCCTGTTCCATTTTACCAGCCTGTTCTATGCAGTGGCCACTCTGCAAGTGAACCACTCAACACACCTTCCTTTCCCACAGATATTTCCATGAAGGAAATCTGATGACTCTCTAGCACTTCCCAGCAACCACAAACACCCCTAGAATCAGCTATTCCCATATGTCCAACATGTCCGAGCAAGCTCACCTCCCAGACCACTGCAAAGGGTACTGCACAAGACCAAGTGCTCTTAGTCTTACACAATAACTCAGACTTCCACTCTTATGTATGTCCTTAATGTGTTTGGATCAAAATACATTTTAAATATAAAATTATGCTTATTATTATTATTTTTTTTATCAAGAATCAACTTAATGAGCTAAACAAAGTGTTAGGACGCCATCAATATGTGTACATGTGGTTTAAAACA
Organism: Protopterus annectens; assembly: GCF_019279795.1. Lineage (NCBI taxonomy): Eukaryota > Metazoa > Chordata > Ceratodontiformes > Protopteridae > Protopterus > Protopterus annectens. Next base: position 517,098,556 of record NC_056746.1, on the reverse strand, counting down.
GCCGTTTTATTATATATATATATATATATATATATATATATATATATATATATATTTTTTTTTTTTTTAAACCAAAAATTTCATTGTTGAGAATCATCTCGGAGGCTCCTCAGAACCTTTAGCATTATCGTCACTCTGTCTCTGATACCATAGCAACCTCGGTGCGTCTATTTCTGTTAGTGTGTCTGTGTACTGCATGCCAGAGGCTCACGATGCACCTGAAGCAAAGCTTCACTTCACTGCAACTTCAAGCCTAAATTCCCTCCCTTTCTGCAAGGCAGCAGCTAGGAAAAGAATGGAGAGCAAACAGATAAAAAAAAAACTCCCAACAAGCCACCACAACAAGAGATAACACATTCTTCCAGCCTTCCCACCTCTCACTCAGCAGATGTACAAACTATTCTCTTCCAAAATAACCCAAATCATGGTTTTATCCACCCCTTTCCCCTGGATCCAGGCTAAAACACCAAATGTCTCCTCCTAATACACAAGCATCAATAAACCTCGATTACAAGCTGCAACCCACAGCTTCCCAGAGATGAAATCGGCAACATACAACAGCTGCCAGACACAGCTGCATCCACACACACCATGTCAGGCTTAATCAAACAGCACTCGATGCTATGATACCTGCCATAATTGATATTAACTATGTTTAGACAGAATAATAATGACATTTGTACCAGCTGCCAGACACAGCTGCATCCATGCACACCATATCAGGATTGATCAAACAGCACTCGTAGCTGTGATACCTGCCATAATTGATATTAACTATATTTAGACAGAATAATGATGACGTTTGTAATAAGAGCTTGCTACTATTATTTAACCAGGATATACATGGCATTTCTAAATCATACTTTAACTGAAGAAGGCAATAATCTCTATGACAGCATTTTTTTTCAAAACACTCTACTGTTACTGTTATTATATATAATGTTAATTTGTTACATTTGAGTCTGAACTCTGATGGATGGTACATTGTTGAATTAGTTAATTAATTACTTAAATTATTATAAGTAAAATCAATGAAAAATTAACAAGATACGTTTTCATTGAGTTGAAGTAGGGGAATAGAAACTTCTATGTTTATATTATATGTTGCTTTGATTAGCTTATATATAATGTAAATAGTAACCCATCTTGACCTACCTTTGTTTGTGAAGAATTATTGGACTCTTTGAACATTCTGAATAAATCATTATGGTTTCTCAGTTGGTTAAGAAACCCTCCTTTTTTAAATAAAAACAGATGACAAGTGATGTACCATATCTGTTGATACTTTGAGAGATGTAGTTATAAGAGTTATTTTTGGGACAGCTATCTTGGAATCAGTTTTTGGTTTCTTCTTTCTAGCATCAGTCCAAGGATTTGTTTCTTTTACTCTTTTAAGAGTAGGGGGCCATCCATTCCATTTCTTCTGGGATAGAAACTATGTTGTTGTTTTTGATGAATATAGTAGCTTCTTCTAAGTCATTAAAGGTTCTCATCTCATTGGCAAAAAGTATTTTTTATCTTGGCAGGAAAGGCCAGCTGTGCTCTAATGTTGTTTTGTTTCAATAGTTTTATTATTGGCCAGACTTTTTTTCCTTTGTTCTAGTATTCTGGAAGAATAATCATTGTCAAACCTCAGCAGGCTTTGATTGTATTTTAAGGCTGAGTTTCTCCAAGCAGATTTTAATATTAGTTCCTTGTCCAAAAATGAAAGAAATTTTATAACCATGGATTATTTGCTCAGTTAGAAGCAGGTTTCCTCAGTGCTCTATGTGCCCTTTCAATTCCAAATGAAAGTCCCTCTTTCAAGTCTAAAAATTCAGGAATCCAGGTTGTTAAGAATGAAATAATGTCTTCACCTTCAGTGTTTTCAGGCAGACCAAAGATCCTTATGTTGTTTCTCCTTTCCCTGTTTTCTAAGTCATCTATTTTGTTAAGCAGCCATGTATTCTGTTTAAACAGAAATTCTTTTTGGAATTCTTCCTCTTTGAGTCTCCTTTCAATGTCATTCAGAGAAGTCTCTATAATTGTTATTTTTGTATGGTGTTGCTATAATATTTCCTTAAGAGTATCAGTCTGTTTTTGAGAATTTAATTTGAGGTTTTCTAAATCATTTTAAAGCCATCCATCTTCAAAGATAGTTCCTGTAAGGTAGATGTCATCAATTGCAGTGTTTTTTTCAAAGCAGCATCTGGATGAGAATTGCTTGAGTTGTTCATATTCAGTGACTCAAAATATATCCAAGCTACTTGACAGGAAAATTGATATTTATGTAGTTTAGTAGTTTATAGATTTCTGACATTTTAAACTTGAAAATAATAGCATTTTCCTATATTACTATACTAGTTTATGGAGCTCTCAAATTTCAATGCTCTCAATTGGCCATCTAGGCTCAGAACCTTTGTTCTATAGTTGCAACACACAAGACATAGGTTCATAAGTTCATAGGGGTTTATTAGGCTAGCGACCACAAGGGCCTTTTTAAGCCTAGCCATGCATCCCAAATCTCTGACAAGTTCTGATACCCTTGATAAGTGTAAGCATGGGCCGGGGAGATGAACCATTTACAGGTTACCTGTTTGCATCAGAGGCATAGGTGCCAAACCAGGGATGAATTTCTGGTTTTGCATCCAGTTGTCCAAGTTGCACTTCAAATGGATTAGGGAGGAGCTCTGCTTCACATGGATTGGGAGCCTGTTCCATAGATGGAGTAGTCTCTGGGATACATACCTATCTCTCCAGCAGGTCCTATTTATATCACAGGCAAGGTTTACGTCTTTAGAATGGGTAATTCTGGTACTGTTTGTATTGTGGATATGCAAGAGGTCCATCAGAGTGGGGTCTGACAATGCCCTGTGTGTCAGACATAGATCTCCCCTCAAAAGCCTGTAGGAGACAGAATACAGGGATAGGGCCTTGAGGCGGTCTGCATAAGACATATTACTTACACCCTGTATTCTTTTAGTGAGGAACCTCTGTGTACATTCCAGTTGTTGGATATGCTTGGTTGGGTACATACCAAAGGGGGCATCGTACTCAGTGATAAGTCTGATGGATACCGAATACAGTGGAATAATGACTTCCTTGGACTTAGATGCCATATCTTTGTTTATAAGTTGCACACCATAGAATATTTTCCTCACCTCTGTAGACACATGATGATCAAAGGCTAGATTACTATCTATGCATGTCCCTACATCCCTGACTACTGGGTCAGCTCTAAGGGATGTGTTGTCAATATGATAGTTACCAGGGATGGATGACTTCCCAAAGGATACTATTATGCATTTCTTGGCATTTAGTTTTAGTCCATGACTCTGACACCAGTTGTTTGTCTGTCTCAGCCCCTCCTGGAGAACATTGTGTCAGTGTGAGATTCAGTGACAGCTTCTAATTTGCAATCATCTGCAAATTAAGTCAGCCAGGGACCACTGACATTGGCCTTGACTTCTGAGAAGTAAATGCCAAAAAGGAGTGGTTCAAGGACTGATCCCTGTTGGACCCAATTTGTGGCTGGCCTCTTTGTAGAGGTGGAATCTCCAATTCTAACTTCCTGGGTCCTGTCTGTGAGCCAGTTGGCTATTCACCAGGTGACATACGGGTTTGTACCTAACCTCTTGAGTTTGTCAACAATGCCCAAGTGGAGTACTGTGTCAAATGCCTTGCTCAGGTGAAGGTAGGCAGTGGGAATGATTTTGCCCTCATCCATTACTTTGCTGACCTTCTCAAAGAAATACACCAGGTTGAGTAGGCATGATATGCCCTTGATGAACCCAAACTGGGTTGGGTCCAGTGTCTGGAGGTTTACTATATCTCTGTTGATCATCTCCATAATTATTTCCATGGCTTTACATGTAAGACTAGTGAGACTTATGGGGCTGTAGTTTCCAGGGTCTGCAGATGGCCTACATTTGTGCAGAGGGATGACTGTTGCCTTTCTCTATTCATGAGGCATGAAGCCTGTTTGGCGGCTGCAGTTAAATAGAAATTCCAGAGGCCCTGATAATGACTTCTTAGCTCTAAGACAATTTAGAACACTTGTAATGATATGAGCACATAGCCACATTCTGGATGTTCATTTAGGGATAGAGAAGCCAAAAAGTATGATTTCAGCTAAATGTTATTGGCCTGGCATTATGAAGCTCATATAGAACTGCTATGCAGCTTAACAAGGCTGTTAAAAAACAGCACACATCTTGGACTCCCAAGATGGCTGCACATTGAGTAACAGCTTATCTATAGCTTTCCCAGTGTGAAAACAGAAAGTCAGCAGAGAAGGCCAGTAGACTTGTGTTTATGAGTAAATTTCAATAACTGGCTAGCAAGTGCACAGCCTGGATGCAAGGAACAAAGGAATACAGAAGACCTGGAAAAAAATCAGCTACAAAAAGTAAGGAAAACACACTAACTGGGGAAAATTCTGCAGCTGTTCAGCAAAAAGCAATACAACCTTCAGACATGACTTCCAATAAACTACAGGAAGATAGAAGACAACTGCATAAAGACCTGGTTAAAATAAACAAAACATTGATGGAGTATATCAACACAAACAACAAATCACTGGAAAACATGGAAGAAGCTTTAAACAGATATTCATATGAGATGATAAAGCTGCAAAAATCAGAGGTCAAAATGAAAAAAAAGGCTAGCTAAATATAAGACTGCTCAGGAACAGATGTTTAAAAAAATAATAGAATTAGAGGACAGATCACGTAAGGAATACCTGAGATTTTCAGCTATACCAGAGAAGCTGGAAGGAACAGGCTGCATTAATTTTATGAAAGCACAAATAAGCAACTGGACTGGTATTCCACAAAAGGAGTTGTTAGGTGAAAGGGCACAACATGTGTATGCTCCAAATCTGGCTATAAAAAGCAACCTAGACCTTTAATAATACAGATGCAATCCTATCAGCAGAAGGAGTTGAATCCGACAAAACAGTGGCAGAAAGACAAAGTACTAAAAGTGGAAGACAACAGAGAGTTTGCGGAGAATGATTACTCATTGTACACCAGACAGAAGAAGAGCAAATTTATTCTACTATTCAGTGAATGTCGAGATGCAGGTCTGTGATTCAAACTGCTGTACCCAGCTGTCCCCAAGGTATTCCTCTCTGAAGGGACAAAATCATTTTTTGATAAAGTGCATGCTAAGGATGAAATACAAAAGGTTGTCGAACAAAAAGTAAGCTGTGAAACAAAAGGAGAGTCTGCTTCTTGCTCTTCTGGTAATAAAGACCACAGTGGGACTGTATCTGTGAAATCTTTGCAAATTTTTCAATGGAAAATGTTGGAGAGAAGGAAGGAAACATGAAAGTTGACAACATGAATCAAGAGACAGGATTTCGGAGATGAACAGTAATAAAGCCAGTACCTTAATGTGGGATTACAATGCAATAATTGTATTTGTGAAATATGTCAGAACAAGAAAATCTGGGAATGTTGTACTTTTTCAGAATTTGTTGGACTTGTGGGGGACTAAAGCATATGCCCTACTTCATGTCATTAATGTTTGGGAAAGTGTTTTGGGGAGGGGAAGAGGAGGGAGACAGCTAACTGTAAGTAAAGATTTTTTATTAAATAGTACTTATTTTGTGGAATGTGGCTTTCTTTACATGATATAAAGTAAAAGTTTTTGTTCAGTTATTTTTAAGTATTAATGGGGATTATAAACGGGTGCTGCTGTTCTTTTTTCCTCCATTCTTCTCTCTTTCTTCCTGTTCAGTTTTAAGAAATGTAGGTACTGCAATGTAAAAAAGCCTGTTTAAAAAGCATGATAAAAGAAAAAAATAATGTGCTATTTCTCATTATTGCATGTGGAATGACTAGACTAAAGACCTTTGATTGATTTAGTAGCAAGTTTTAAGAGAGAGAGAGAGGAAGTAAATGAAAAAGAACATTGGATATTATGGGGCTTTTTTCTAGCACATACATATATGCATAGTAACAATTCTGCAGCTGATCTTCATGTTTTCATGGAAACAGTCTGATATAGAGAAACTGGCTGCCTGATTCTCATGTCTCCATGGAATCCATGGAAACAATCTGATAAAGAGAAACTGGCTACAGTCTGGTGTAGAGTGACTGGCTGAGGGAAATAAAAGAAGAGAGAAATTGGCTAGGAGATAATGGCAAGGATTCACGAAGCCTCTGTGTAAGAGTTATAACTCTTACACGGAGGCTGCAGTTAAACGGAGTGATGTCAGCATGCTCTGCATATTCATGAGAGCATGCTGAATCACACCTAAGTCTAACATGGTTCGTGTAAGACAGTAGGGGGCGTGTCCGTAGGCTGAGCCCTGCAAGCGGACACACCCCCAGAAGTGTAAAAGTGCCCAAAGTAAACACCCACAACAGAGTCCATGGAAATGTGAATAAACACAACACAACACATGCCCTCAGAGACTATGAACATAAAATATATATAAATGAACATGTTATATTTTTTTTTAAATTGTAAAGATATTTAACCGTGAGTGCGCTCGTTTGTGCGGGCATGCCCGTAGCGCAGCTACAGTTAGCAGTCAGTGGGAAAGCATATAAGAACTAAATATGCAAAATAAACCAGGAAGCAATAGCGTAGCGGTAGAGATGTTGGCTGAAGAGCAGGCATTCATGGTTCGAGCCCCCACAACACCAATTTTTTTTTTTTTTCAAAATAAGCAGGAAACAAGTCCCTGACAAATATGTACACATAAGACCACAATTTATGTAAAATGTAATGAAATAGCTGATTTATATTGAAGACATGTGAGGTAACAAGAGAAGAAAAAATGCCAGATGTGCTCATAGCTGAGCTACAGTTTAACAGAGTGAGTGCATGTGCCTGTAGATGAGCAGTGGTTTAACTGGTGCAAAATGAGTCCCCGTAGCTGAGCAGTGGTCTAACACATTAAATCTATGTGCCCCTAACTGAGCTGAGTGTAATATGCGTGCCTATAGCCAAATGAGGCTTAAACCAGTGTACCCCGTTTGTGCGGAGCTGCGCACCGCGCAAACAAGCAAACCGACGGGCAACGTTGAGCAAGCCGTATCAAAACTGCCTTTACACAGACACACCCCTCAGCATGTCCAGACAGTTGTAAAAAATGAAAAGTAGTGGCCAGGTTCGAACCCAGGATACTATACACCATAGTCAAGGTACAGAACCACTAAGCCATGACAGCAGTACCTAGAATTGCAATAATAGCTAATATATAGGAATGAATACAAACTGGAGCATGACAATGCAGGTTTACTGAAGTTGATACAATTCCAAAATGGCTAATCACAGATATGTGCAGGAAAAACGGACTATATAAGCCCCATAGGTGGGAATACACAGCATAAATGATTGTAGAACTGACCTGCAGGCAGAATGACAAGAGTAGGAGAGGGTAGTTGCTTTCGAGCACAGAGGTGGGGTGTTGAGGAGTCCAGGTACATGGTCGGGCTCCTAGTCCATAATCATGAGGCCCAACTCATGCAGGGCCAGGTCCTCTGGGGGAGCATACAGGACCAAGGCGTGGGACCGATTGGCTCATGATCTCACCAGTGCCACAGGGATTCCAAGGACTGGTGAGCAGGTCCATCACCACCATGCGGGCCTGAAGAGATGCAAGCAGGACCAACTGAACCTTTGGATCCAGGAGGCCCAGCAAACACCCAACGCCCCACTACTGAGTAAGTAACATTTAATTATGTATGTAAGAAATTAAACTAGCTGATATTATGGAGATTTGTATTCCAATATTACTTCATTTATATTACAGCTGCAGGTGTCCATTCTGCGAACCGCAGAGCCAATGGCGATAGGCTGGTGCAGTTGCGCCACCAGGCAGGTCAGTAATCCACTACCAGTAACTGTAAAGAAATATAAAATTATGACAGTCAGCAAAAGAGTGCAGTGTAGTCAGTAAGGAATAAAATCTGCAAGTAACAGTGTGAAAGTGTATGCCAGTATTGCCTGATTACAAAACTGTGTTTCAGCCTGTAAGTTAAACAGAAAATGAAACTGTCTGACATATATTCTGAAATAAAAATGCCCTACCTGTAAGAAAATAGTACACAACCTGCAGCAGGCTGAAAAGTATAGTTGCAGAAGATGATGAAATCACATGTGTGAAATATATCCCTGTGGAAATACTGAAACATGACAGAAGTGAGACTGCTGGAAAGGATTGTAATAACTACTGGTAAAACATGTCAATAAAGCCTAGAAGTACCATCCTGAATAGTAAAATGAAAGCAAGTGAGAGAGTGTGAGAAAGTGTAATGAATCCAGCAATACAGTAGTAATAAACCCTGAATAAAGTATACTGCAGTCAAGACAGAATGAAATGCATGTGAGATTCAAAACCAAACAGCAAAATCTGTTCAAAGTGTTGCTGCATCTGGAATGTGTATCCCAAAATCTGGATATGTTGCTCTCAGTCTGCAATATGCAGATAGGATGATTGTCTGATATACCAAACATCCACACTTGTCTACAGCTATATAAAGCAAATGTAGCAGGATGATGTAGCTGAACAAAGCTAGATATGAATGTGTATGAAGAACCATAAAATGTATATTGATGTTGCAGTAACAGTCCTATCACCAAGTTGAAATAGTTATCATATAGGAAACTGTAGTTAGAACAGTAGTGTGTATATAACTGTAGCTATTAGAAATGTACAGCATATGTATTGTTATTCGAAGGTGTTAATATTACTTTCTTTACCCCACCCTATAACCACATATAACCCATTCCACGTGAAAATGGTATGTGCAATCACAATTAACACCCCTGGACGTTTGTCCTGTTGGGTCATATATATGTGCATGTCCGTTGATGCATCTGCCCTGTTCATACATCTACACCTGATGGCCTGTTGCCATCAATTAACCCTGCATGTTGTTGGACTGTGTATTTCTGTTCAAATTATGCATGTGTTATGCACGCTGTTCAATGGTGTGAATATCTGGGTGTTTGGTTAATGGGAATACTAATGCATGCTGTTACAACTAATTGTGAATGGTATTATATGTCACTAACCCAAACTGTCATGACATAATGCAAAACATAGGACAACAGGGAAGGCGGGTTCCAGCGGACCCACCTCTCCCTCCTCAGCTGGCGAGTGCACCTGGCACTAGTGCCGAGTCCGGACCCTCCTCCGGTGGCCCTGTGTCACCTGCGGGTGGAAGCACTGCAGGGGATGGGGCTTGCCCCCCCCTGCAAGTGTGGCCAGAGGAGAACCACCACTCACCCTCCATAGCATCCGGACTGTGGTGCGTAGGGAGATGCGGGACTCTGTTCTCGAGCCCCTACGCCAGCTCGAGGCACGAGTGGCGCAACTAACGGGCATGCTTGTTGCCCCGCCTACACAGCCCCCAGCACAGCCCCGTCCTGGGCAGTGAAGGAACAGTGGCAACTGCCTATGGGTGGGGATATCAGTTCCACTGTTGCCATCTGTGGGCTCATGGACTCTGGATATCCAAACCTCCGTTCCCATCAATTGCATAACCCCCCCACACGTGTCATACACCGCCCCTGTATGCGTCTTGTTTGTCTTGTCTGTTTACCTACCCAACCTACCTCCTCAGCTGTGCTGACTTCCTTCACCTAACATACCACTCTCACCTGAAAAAAAAAAAAAAAAAAGGGCACTCTGCACCCACAAAAAAATTAAGACCCGTACATAGCTGCCCATTCCGCACACATGTCTGCTGGACATGGAACCTATCAATTACAATTGGCTGTACAACAAGTATTATTGTTGTCCTGACACCTCTCTCAAAGGTGGAAGGTTTCAAATGTCACACCAAATTACATACATATGCACAGCTGTTGCTGATGAAGAAATGGGCAGCTATGGGCCTTACCTACATCCCTCCTGCACATCCCAAGCTTGTTTCCCTACTGTCTTACCCTCTTTGTGACCCCTTTTTCACCACTTTCCTGTCTCCCCATTTTCTTTTCTTTCAAAGAAAATAGTGCGGGTGTGCGCAAGAGTAAGCACATTTAAGCGGTTGTAAACGGGTGTGCGCTTGTGTGCGTGGAGCTAAATGCCAGTGCGCATGTGTGAGCTCTGCGCAAACCAGCGCTAACCTGGTTACAACTGCTTAAAAGTGCCTTAGTCACTTTGATTGACAGGTCTTGGAGTCAGTTCAGAAGCAAAATAAAATCCCACTGGCAGTCCCGTACCCAGGACCTTGGAAACAGTAGTCTGCATGACTTACCACTAAACCATGACTCTTATACAAGAACATTGTGCTAAAATAAATATATCATGTAATAGTAGGAATGAATGTAAAGGGAATATAGATGTGTAGTACACAAAGCATGCCATTTAGAATTACTATCAAAACTAGTGGATTTCCACAATAGTAGTGTGTGAACAGAAACAGCCATGCTAGTTGGAAGCTAGTAGGTAATAATGTCACTATAGCACCTTGCAAGCCACACACATACTCACAGCAGGATAATCGCTGCCCATACCCCACAACCTCTTACAGGAACACATCTGGACCAAGTAATAAAATATGTGGAGCAAAGGTCCAAAACCAGGGACACATTACAAATAATGTTACAACAAATGCAGACAGTTCAGAGAGTAACAGGGTCTGTACTTTGTGGGATGTTTGGAAGGGTATGAAGTCTGAAACTTGAATGTTTGTCACCATATTCTGACTTGAGCCCAGAGTGATTTGCCAGAAAAAGGTGTGCATGAGATATTGACCAAAATATGAGGCAGAAATGTGGACAACCTGCAAATATCTGGACACATGATGGGTCTGACACCACCATATTTGAATAGTTAAGAGCCTAGACATAGCAACAGTGAATGACTTACAGGGATGCCCCACAGACTCCATGTGAAATGTACAAACAGTAGGCAGAAAGGTGTAACACATGCAATGGTAACTATGGAGTCCTGAAAGTATTCACCACTTGCATGGCAGAAAAAATGTAGTAATACATATGCTCATGCTAACCCACAGTCACAACTGCAGCATACAAGACATTTTAATGGGTGTACCCCACTGATATGTACCATTCCATGAGGCACATAACAGATGAGCCTGAAAGTCTCTGGGGCCTGCTCAGCAGCATACTCAAATACCCTAATAGATGTCAAGGCCCACACCATGGCCAGACCACACTGCATGCTGTAACACCATAGCAGATATAGCAAGCATTCCAAGGAGTGAATGTACATGGAAAATAGGAAAGCTACAGCAGCATACTACAGTCAGGACACCTAGCAGGCATACAAGTAGTGACTGTAAAGGGCAGCTATTGAAGCCTTAGCAACAAAGTGGAAGCAAAAGTGAAAGGAAAGCACACACACACACACACACATTAACAGTAGTAGTAGTTGTAGGTGTCAGTGTACATACACAGTTAGTACAGGAAACTGGAGAAATGAATGGAGGAATGTTAATCTACAACACACCTGGAAATATGAGAGAGATACCAACCTTTACACTCACAGAACATTGTCCACAGCATAACAGCATGGTCCCTGCCCTTAAAATCTGAAAGGGCTATGCCTATCTCACATACCTTTTTATAGCACAGTTCTAAAATCACAGTGAGAACTGCAATCAGTACACAACTGGCTGCATGCAATTAGCAAATGCTGGCTAACAATTGGTGCAGAGGCCATCACATGGGCATATGCAGATACCTACAAAAGTATGCTGTACTCCCAGTCCACACATGCAATACTTTCATTGCACCCTGAGAAGGACGTGAGAGACAGACAGGCAGAGAGAGAGAGAGAGACAGAGACAGAGACAGAGAAAATTGCAATTAAGCAGACACAAACAAATTGTTCAGCAACAGCCACCTGAAAGCTGACAACTGGGAAGTGGAGCAGCAGGACAGAGAACCAGATGGCAACACAAGCAGCTGTGACAAACACAGGTAATGTAAAGTAATAATATAAAGGTCTACATACTGCGAACCCTCCATATGTGTCATTGGTCTGTATCCATATGTATATGAAGATGTGTAAAGGGCAGGGGACATACAGCAACTATCAGTGAAGGATGTACATACATTTGTATGTGAGAGCATCTATGTGCACATATCAATGTTGGTTGATTGTAGGTTGTAGTGCCATGTACAAAGTAGGTTTCACAGTTATGTATGTTTAGCAGTATGTTAGTGTGTGTACACAGTATGGTAGACAAACATGTTGATATACCTGTCTATCATATGGATACGTATGTATGTCAACATATGTATGTGTATATATATATATATATATATATATATATATATATATATATATATATATATGATATGCATATATGTATACATACATAGAGAGAGAGATGTAGGAATACATAAACAGATGTAGATAGAATATTGTACAAACATATATATGTAATGCACACATACAGATATAGATATATGTAGATACATATACATAGACAGACTGATCTGACTATCTACAGGTATGACTGTATATGATGACCTTCAACACAGCCTGTCCCACCCCCTCTGTCACTCTCACCCTCCTGTGTCCACCCCTCCACATCTATAGCAATATATGTACATCAATATATATATATATATATATATATATATATATATATATATATATATATACCCTGCAATAAACCACACAGTGTTAAGAAGCAAGACTCCCCATGAGTACATGTCACACATACCCCTGCTGAATGTTAGTCAGATAGGTAATATGCCATATGTGTCTGTGTCTGTGTGTTGATATCACGCATACTGAGTACTGTACAATTGTGTGAAACTGTGTGCATGTGTGCATGTGTGCACGTGTGCATGTGTGCATGTGTGCACCTGTGCATGTGTGCATGTGTGCACCTGTGCACCTGTGCATGTGTGCATGTGTGCATGTGTGCACCTGTGCATGTGTGCATGTGTGCACCTGTGCATGTGTGCATGTGTACATGTGTGCACCTGTGCATGTGTGCACGTGAGCATATGTGCATGTGTGCACATGTACATGTGTGCACCTGTGCATGTGTGCACGTGTGCACATGTGCATGTGTGCATGTGTGCATGTGTGCACCTGTGCATGTGTGCATGTGTGCATGTGTGCACCTGTGCATGTGTGCATGTGTGCATGTGTACATGTGCGCACCTGTGCATGTGTGCACCTGTGCATGTGTGCATGTGTGCACCTGTGCATGTGTGCATGTGTGCATGTGTGCATGTGTACATGTGTGCACCTGTGCATGTGTGCATGTGTGCACCTGTGCATGTGTGCATGTGTGCATGTGTGCATCACTGGTAATGTGTAAACATTGTAAACTGTGTTTCCTGTTTCCCTCCCACAGGTTCTGGTGCTGCTCTGGTGTCATGTAGCAGGGAACCTGAATCAGGTGCCGTGGGTACTGATAATGATGACATCTGTGTAATGGCACAGGAAGGTATGCCAGGGTCCGCCATTGGTCAGCCGATTGACAGTACACAGCTGTCGACCCCATCAATGCGCACAGTTATCCTGCCAATGCACCCTTTGTCACCAATGTCCGTAGGTGATGGACAGCATACAGTGGGCATTGACCAGGGTAATGTGGTATCTGTGGCACATGCCTCCCCACACAGCAGCCATGGGCATGGCCCAGAGATGGTACTACACAGACAGATGTCCAGGAGTTCTTGTGGGAGCATCCGTGGGTGTACTGCCCCTGTCAGACGTGCCCACAGAGGTCTTACAACCTCAGCTATGTTTCGGGCTGTCATGCAGGCACAGTCATGTATGGAACGGTACACCAGACAGGGTCTGAGGGAGCTGACAGGATGTCGCACAGCCATGACTGACAGTATGCGTGACATTGCGGCTGCCATCCGTGATTTCACCGATGTCATAGGCAGACATTGTGGGGACATATTAGACCAGTTCCACAAATACATGTCCATGAGCCAGGGCGATGGTGGGCGGTTGAGGTGTTGACGTGGCCATATGCCAGCAACAGCAGCAGCTGGCAGTCGTTACAGATGACAACAGGGCCGTGGCTGCCCCGTAGTGCCAGCAGCAGCCCCAGCAATGCTGGGTCTGTGCTGTCATCAGACCGTCCCAGGAGGCCACGTGCACGTGGCTCTGGCCAGGCCCGACAGGGATCTGTGTCCAGTCAATGAACACCTGCTTCTGATGACAGTACCCAGTCTGGGTTGGCATTGGATACGGTCCGTAGCACCCCTGCAAGGCACAGGTACCGTGTCCGTGGCCAGAGACACTGATCTGTATGACCTGGCAGGTACAGTCTGTGGCTGTCCACAAACACCAGTATATGGCAGCCATGAGGTGGAACTGTGTGCATCCATACACACATGCGAATTGACAACACCTAGGGATACCGCATACACGCACACACTGCATCAACATTGCCCCATCTTCTACTGCTGTCCCTCACCAACACACATACACATACATGTCAATTGGTGGTATCGGTGGCTGACTCAGGCATACCAAGTTCACACCCTGTGCATATGATGAAACTGTGCCACCTCCTGCAATCTGTAACAACTGTGCAGGTACAGGTTAACATGTTGCTGATGCACAGGGTGATCACATAGATGTGTAGTAATAGTATCATGTTGTTAACAGTACTGTGTGCTGAATTAATTGTGGGTATATCACAGCATGCCTGATGCAGTAAGTGTGTGATTGCCATGTCCTGTTGTCTACACCTATGGTAGGTACCATAGTGTATCATCTGCACGTTGGCATACTGGTGGTAATGATGTCAACAGAAGGCTACATACATAGGTAGCACAGGGGATAAGGTAATGAATGTAGTAATACACAATAATGGACATGTAAATTGCAAGTGGCATGTTGCCCACACTGGACTCTGCAGTGCAGATGTTTGAGGATGTTGATATGTGTGCAGTACTACACGACTGGTACAGGACACACAGGAGCACCCTAGCACTGCATGCTCACATCTCATACCATGCTAGACAGCCCCAACACACAAAGCTAACTGTCACAGGAGGGAGAGTCCCCATATATGTCAGGGATACTGTGGTGGCAGGCCAGGTAGCATACATCCTACTAAGTATGAAACCACTGAGTGAAGGCTCAATGTCTGTTATTTGACGTGTATTACTGCAGGTATGAGCACATGGGTTTCCATCCAGTTATTGTACATCCTGACAGTATATGGTCTGTACACTTGTGTGCACTGAGACTGGACCCTAGCCATCTGACCCATGTATTTCCATGTACATGTGCATAGTGCCTGCATATTTGCAGTGTTACCTACTGGAACTGGTACAGCTTGTTTGTTGTACAATGGACTACATGCAGCCCTGTTTACTGTAGCTTTGTTTGCATGCATGTTTGCTTGCAATTACCCTGGAATACTGATCACACCTGCAATGCATAGTTATAGAGTTTCTGTGGACTCCTAGTGCCATCTGCATAGCTTACTATATGTATGTCCATGTCCCACTTGACAGGATGTCACTGTTTGTCCTGTTCACATGTACATTGCCTGTGACACAGTGCATATGACTTACCTGGCATGTGTCCGTGTGAGCAGTCATATATGCTATTGCTACCTAATCACAGGCACTACACCTTCACATATTCATCTTCTGTTGAACTACCTGCTTCGCTAGGGACGGCCTGCACCTGTCACCCCTGGGCTTTCAGATATTGGCAAAGGCTCTTGCTACCCCCATAGTGCCTATGTTAGGCAAGGCTCAAATGACAAACCCACTTTCATAGGTATCACAAGGGATAAGAAACTAAGAGTAATGCTACCCAACACCAGAAGTCTAAACCTCCAGATGCATGCACCCGAAACTCTCCTTGGCATGGAGAACATCGATATCTGTGCAGTAACAGATGCCTGGTTCAGGGCTACTGAGAGCACACCAGCACTAACAGGTTTAACCTGGTTGATTTCTTTGCAACAGTCACCAAGGCCATTGACAAGGGGAAGGTGGTTCACACAGCCTACCTGGACCTCGCAAAAGCCTTCACAACAATACCCCACTTGGGCATTCTAGAGATGCTCACCAGCTTAAATATAAGCCCCTATCTCACTAGATGGATTGCACAGTGGCTCAAGGACAGAACCCACATGGTTAGAATTGCTGGAGCCATGCCAGACTCCAAAACAGTTACGAGTTGTGTCCCACAAGGCTCAGTCCTGGAACTTCTCTTGTTTGGTATATATTTATTGGAGGTACAGGCCAACACGGATGGACTGTGGCTGACTAAATATGCATATAACTGTGAACTGGCCACCATAGTCGACTCTCCAGCTGACACAAGCATTTTCCAAAGGGGCATCATAGAAACAGACAACTTGTGCCAGAGCCATGGCCTTCAGCTGAATAGTGTTTAGAAAGGGAAATGTGCATTCTGTAGTCTGTTCTCCTAGTTGCCAAGGGGGGCATTTCCCTCACACACAATTGCACACACACTAACCCCCCTCAGCCAAACACACACACTTGCAGGATTCAAACCCCTACCTAACTATATTATGACACTTGGGATGGACGCATTAGCAGAGGGCGCTATTCGCATTAATGGGAGGTTTCCCTTCTCTTGCTGTACTTATTGGGTATTGACATCATCAGTGTTTAGAAAGGGAAATGTGCATCCTGTAGTCTGTTCAACTAGTTGCCAAAAGGGACATTTCCCTCACACACACTAACCCCCCCTCAGCCAAACACACACACTTGTCATTTGCAGGATTCAAACCCCTGCCTAACTATGTTATGACACTTGAGACTGACGCATTAGCGGAGCGCGCTATTCGCATTGCTGGTAGGTTTCTTTTCTCCTGCTGTACTTATAGAGTGCTGACATCATCGGTGTTTAGAAAGGGGAATGTGCATCCTGTAGTGTGTTTTCCCAGTTGCCAAAAGGGACATTTTTTTCCCACAGACTTACACACACTGAGCATTTGCAGGATTCAAACCCCTACCTAACTATGGTATGACACTTGTGATGGATGCATTAGCAGAGCACGCTATTCACATTACTGGGAGGTTTCCCTTCTCCTGCTATACTTATAGAGTGCTGACATCATCGGTGTTTAGAAAGGGGAATGTGCATCCTGTAGTGTGTTTTCCTAGTTACCAAAAGGGACATTTCTTTCCCACAGACTTACACACACACCAACCCCACTCACTCACACACACTGAGCATTTACAGGATTCAAACCCCTACCTAACTATGTTATGATACTTGTGACAGATGCATTAGCAGAGCATACTATTCACATTACTGGGAGGTTTCTCTTCTCCTGCTATACTTATAGAGTGCTGATATCATCGGTGTTTAGAAAGGGGAATGTGCATCCTGTAGTGTGTTTTCCTAGTTGCCAAAAGGGACATTTTTCTCCCACAGACTTACACACACACCACCCCCACTCACTCACACACACACACACACTGAGCATTTATAGGATTCAAACCCCTACCTAACTATGTTATGACACTTGTGACAGACGCATTAGCGGAGCACGCTATTCGCTTTACTGGGAGGTTTCTTTTCTCCTGCTGTACTTATAGGGTGCTGACATCATCGGTGTTTAGCAAGGGGAATGTGCATCCTGTGGGGAGGCAGACGCCAAGCACACTCTGGCTAAGCTGTCATTCCCTAGGGCAAACAGCCTAGTGTTGACCTCTACACCCATATGTTTAATTGTCAAATGCACATTATTTGTTGCTGATAGACTGTTTGCACATCTTTATTGCCATAGCATTCCCTGTTTGTATGAACAACTTGTGCATCTTTGGAAGATGTTTGCATATGGGAGGGATCCACTATATCATGTATGTCTCTGTAGTCATTTAACTGTGTGCACTGGGCAGACTGCTGTAATGTGGTTGGTTCCTGGAATAACACGTAAAAATACCAGATATGTGTGTCCAACTGCTAAAGTGAGATTTGGCCTAAGTGTGTGAGCATGCCCAGTTCAGCCTTCCCATGGCATGTTGTCTGACATATGTCTCATTTATCAAAGTGTGTGAGCATGCCCAGTGTGAGCATTCCATATGTTGGACTCTGCAGCCCACCACATTTGTGGATGAGTGTGAACTTCAACAAATATCACCCGTTTATGGTTGTGTGTTGTGTGTCATGTTGTGTAGTTACTGTACAACTGCTTTGTGTGTGAACACAACAGGATTATACTGTGCCTGCAGTGTTTGCATGGGATACTTTGCATACAGTTGTCAACATCCTTTCACACTGACCTAACACTGTAGTACTGTATAGTGTACTGGTAGTACTTTGACTGTGGTGGACAGTATCCTGGGCTTTAGTGCTATCACTGCTTTACATTTCGATAGTGAGCACAACAGCCTGGTTAGGGGCCAGTTGTGTACATCTGACCATGTTGCATTCTGTTCAGATATGAACTACTTAAACCAGGCTTGTCCAAAATTGGTAGTGTATTCCACAACATAGGTGTACATTTGCAAACACTAGCGATGTGCCCTAGTCCATGTCTAATGCTAGTTGGAGAGTGTGTTGGTCCTTCAACACACATTGTAAGTGGAGTTTGCCATGACATATGTCATGGTTAGTATACTGCGCCTCTGTCTACCTGTGACATGACAGTGATACCCAGGATAAAACTACCATCTCCCATCCAGTCATCAAGATTCCTATTGAGGAAGATTGATAAGTGACTCTATGGGTAGCCTGTACTGGGAGTTCACTCATGGGTGGAGGTGGCTTCTGTGTTATGGATCATGCAGTACAGTTTGTCATATGTAAGTCAGTGCTGGGGTTCAGGTCTCTCATGTGCATAGCTCACTGCCATTCAGATTGTACAAGGTGCAGCATGTTTATTGATACCAGCAACACAGCCAACACATGGCATCTGTGCAAGCTCTTTGATACTCCTGGTGAGGTACCGTTGGGGACTTTACGGTTGATGGAGGTGTCTG
Organism: Protopterus annectens; assembly: GCF_019279795.1. NCBI lineage: Eukaryota > Metazoa > Chordata > Ceratodontiformes > Protopteridae > Protopterus > Protopterus annectens. The sequence goes on along the minus strand of NC_056746.1, from coordinate 517,079,683 downwards.
CTGAGGTACATCCCACAGGGGCTATTGTAGTCAATTGTACCGCTGATGAAGGATGACTGCAAAGCCACAATGACCTCCCCTTATCTAGATCTGACAACCTTCATGATTAGGTGGGTATATGGTATGTTTCTGTAAACACTACAGCACATGTTTGTCCAATGCAGGATATCTATCACCTTGTGTCCCCAGGTCTCTCATTACATGTTAACTACATAATGGGTTAACACCTATGTGGTAATTGGTGGGCACTTACTGTATATCCACGGGGGTTGACTATACACTTTTCTGCAATTAGCTTGCTGACATGGCTATGGCACCAGTTGTCTGTTTCTATGTGGCCCTTTTGTGGGATGCTTGTGTCAGCTGGTGGATCATATGTGGTGAGCAGTTTGTAGTCCTCTGCAAACATGTTCAGACACAGTCCTTCCATGTTTGCCTGTACCTATGGGACATATATATACCAGACGAGGGAGATCCCAGGACCAAGCCTTGTGGGATGCCAGTTATATCTGGTTTGTAGTCTGACATGGCTGCAGCATGTCTGACCATGTCTGTTCTGTCCTTGGTCTGGTTTGCAACCCCTCTACTGACATAGGGGTTTATATTTAAGCTGGTGAGCTTATCTATAATGAACATGTAGGGTATTGTATAGAAGCCTTTGCAAGGTCCAGCTACGCTGTGTGGACCACATTGCCCTCATCAATGACCTTAATGACTGTTTCAATTGAGTCAAACATGTTTAGGGGCAGGATCTGCATTTAAGAAAGCCACACTGGGTAGGGTCTGGTGTCAGTAGGTCCCCAATATCTCTATGTCTGTGGTACATGCTGATCCTTTCCATAGCTGTGCAGACCGAGCTTCTCAGGATTCTGGGGTAGTAGTTTTCAGTATCCATTCAGGCAACACCTTTGTTGAGAAGGACCACTGTTGTTGTACACTGCTCTTTGGGTACATATTCTGTGGTAAGGCTGACATTGAGCAGTAGTGTGATTTGGCATTCCATTCATCTTGGAGTCCATGTTGCACTAAGCCCAGGACACCATCTCATACCATTGCTGCTGTGTTTTGGTTTGTAGATGCTGGCTGTTACCTCAGCATCTGCAATGTCAGGGGGCCAGCAGTCTGCTGGGATAGATATTCTGCATTCGGGGTTTGCACTGCACCTGTCAGGATGTATGTTGGCAATATGTGTGTGTGTTTGTGATATTTGTGTGATTCAGAGCATATCTGTGAATTCCCAACATGGTTCCTACCATCAGTTGTGAAAGCCTTGGGATTATCCTTAGTGTCCTGTACAATTTGTATCTTCATAGGTTCATAGGTTCATACTAGGCTATCCACCCTAGGGCATTTGTTAGCCTAGCTAGAGTCTGTGTGGCTTTTGCCACCCCTTGCTATGTGAATATTATGGCCATTTATGATTTGCTTTGCTGTGCCTCTGTCTGGACATGACACAGTGAAGACCTCCAGTGTAACTCTACAATCATCCATCCACTTGGCAAGATTCCTGTTGAAGAGTGTCAGTGAGGGGCTCTGCCTAACATGGAGTGGGATTCTGGTCCAGGGTGTGGGGAGCCCCTGGATTATGTATCTGTCCCACCAACACATCCTATTTCATTATTTGTTGAGGTTGACATCTCTCACTCTTACAGCTCCGATGGCTTTCAGTTTTCTGGGGTGGAGCATGTCCATTACTCCTGTGTTGGGCATGGCCTTCTACAACAGGCATGCATTTCCTCTGTGTAGGCAGTATGTGACTGCATTCAGCTGGGGTGTCTACAGCCAGGCAGCATATGACATATATTTGAGACCCTTTATCCTCTTGGTGAGGTACCTTTGAGGTCTTTCTAACTGCTGCAGGTGTCAGGTAAGGTACATCCCATATGAGGCATTGTACTAGATTATGGGTGTGATAAGAGAACAGTATAGGGGCACAATGATCTCTGTTGACATAGATGTGAATCCTTTCCTGATACGGTGTCAAATGTAGATAGTCTTCCTAGCCACATTGGCAATGTGGGCGTCACATAACAGGTTACTGTCCACTTGTGTCCCTAGGTCCCTGGTTACTCCTTCCATACATAATGGTTTACCACCTATGTGGTAATTTGTGGTACCTTGTTTGGTATTTGGTGGGACATTCATACTGTCCAGTGTCTTCAGGATGGCTGGGTGGGGTTCCTGTGTGTGAGAGTGTGTTCTGTAGCATGCTACAGACTGTACAGCAGTCTTGCCTACAGTTAGTTGCACATGGGTGGACTCCAATGCCTTGTGCATTGTCAGTTACCTGGACGTATGGGTGTCTGTGCTGAATATGGATACTCACCCTCCTTTTATGTTTTGTTCCAGGTTTTGGGGCCATGACACATGATATGTGGTATAACCTGGTAGTGCTGGTGTGCTGTCAGGAGGCATGCAGCAGGTTTCTGTCACTGCACAGACATCGATGTTCTCCATACTGGGGATGGCCTTGGGAGCATGCATATTGGGGTTTACACATCTGGCATTGGTCAGCATTACCCTTATGTTTCTTTCCACTTATGTTTTCTAGGGTGGTGGGTCAGTCTTTTCAGCCTTGCCTACAAAAGGCTCTATGGAGGTGGAAAAGGCCTTATCCAATATCCAGACGCCCAGGGGTAACAGGTGCAAGCCATCCCAAGAACAGCTGCGTGGCTTGTCAAGCATGACATCCCAAGGAGACAGACATTGGATCCCCTTGGAATGACACCAGTAAGTGTGCCACTTGCTATGACTGATCATTCCGTGTTTGTACTGTGGCATTATTCTTGGTAAGGGTAGGATGCTGCAAACGGTGAGTGTCATACCGGCCTGGACTACATAATCAGAGAGCTCATCTATGTCTCTTTTCATGTAGTCTAGGGAGGTACATCTCAGGTCATTCACACCAGCATGGACTATGACTGCATCATATTTCTACTTGCTTTGGAGTGACCTGCATACTTCTGTTATGTGGCGTATTGTGGCAGCCTACAGGCAGCTTACTGTACCCTTTCCCTTGTTCAGTCTGGTGTGTGGGACAGCAGTGTGTCTGACTATGGAGTCACGTATTACAACTGTATCAGGCATGTTGTTTCTCCTTCTGGCCTGTGACTGTTTGGCACACCAGCTCTGTGTACTATGTGTTGCATGTGCTATGTTTGGAGGTTGTTTGATTGGGTGTCTGCTTTAGAGGCCTCTGTTGGTGTGCTGTGTTTGTAATTTGTGCCTCCGGGAATGTTTTTCTGTGTTTATGTGTTTGGTTTGCAGTTGTGATAGGTCTATGTGGGACTGTGTTTGTGGTGTGTGTGGTTACCTTCTCCTCCTGACTAGTTTTGGATGTACTGAGTTGAGGGAGCTCAGCCTCCAGTTTGGATAGATGGTTGCATCGCTGACATATATTTGTATTTCTTGGGTGGAGTTGGGGGTTGTCTGTGTACTTGGGGCAGGTGTAACATTGCCTCAGGATTCACATATTCAACTTGTTGTGGCTGGCCTTAGTGGATTGTATGTGTGGACAGATTTTATTGCCATACTACTGATCAGTGATTACTTCATTGTTTATGTTTAATCTATCATGTAGTAGCTTCCTCATTCTCTTGCATGGTTTGGTTATGGCTGGTGTCCACCATGCCAGATGCCTGCATGTATGGCATTGTGTCTTGTTTTAATTTAGGATTGCATAATCCAAGCATTCCTGGCAGTGTTCATGGAATGGCTGTATTACAGGTTCTGAGGTGTGGCCCATATTTTGCACCTGCACAGGACCTTTAATGGATTCCACATCAGTTTGGAGGAGTGCAAATATTGCTTTACACATGTTTTCCACTGTGGTTTTCTGGCCAGGGACTGTGGTCAGGATTTGTATATCCAGTGTGATTACTCTATGGTCTGGTTTTACCAGTGAGCAATACACTTCTCGTCTTGCCATCCAGTACACATGTTGCTGATTATCACATCCAGTATGCTTACCCCTCTTGTGGGAGTGGTACGTTGTTCCTGGGCCTTTTAGTTTATGGATTCTATGAACTTTTGTCCTACACTGTTGGAGCTAGTATAATGCTCCCAGTCTATGTCTGGGTATTTTCAGTCACCCAATATAATGTGGTTTGGAGGACTTGATATATTCATGTATTCCAGCATAGGCCAGGTGCAGTTCCTGGTGTTGGGACAGTAGTCTGTAGCAGGCTATATACTGGGGGGCAGTTTTAGCCACTGTTACTTGATCATGGCTAGTCCATGCTGCTTTTTGTTGTGGTACCAACATGGGTGTGTGGTTATCCTTGACAATTCTTGCTAGTCACCCTCCTTTTGTAGCTTGTTCCATGTTTTGCAGCTGTACAGCACAGTATGAGGTGTAACCTGGTAGTGTTAGGGTGCTGTTGTGAGCCTTGACTCAGTTTTCTGTTACAGCGCAGATATCAACATTCTCCATACTGGGTGAGTTTAGACTGCATGCATGTTGCTGTTTTGACTTATCCCTGATCTTATTCTTATCCCTTCTGATACCTATGGAGATAGGTTTCTGTTTTGAGCCTTACCTATTCAGGGCACACTGTGGGTAACAACAGCCTTTGCCAGTATCCATACGGCCTGCAGAGGTGCACGCCAGTCCTAGCAGGTGGAGCATCATGTCATGCTCAGCATGTCATCCCAGACTGGCACACATTGGATCCCCTTTGACTAACTTCGATACTTCAGTCAATTATTGCACTTGATCATCTCATTGTCATATTGTGGCATGATGCTTGGTGAGGGTAGGATGTTAGTCAGGGTCAAAGGAAAAGTGGATTACTTATATTAATTGCAAGAGGAGCTCCAATAGTGAGGGAAGAAGATAAAAAACATAATAATGGCAGATTTGTAGTGCTAAGGGGCTAATGGCAAGGAATGGGAATTACACAGCCATGTATTTACATTCCATGTAAAACTGCTAAAATGGAGCTTAAGAAAAGTCTGGGAGAAATAATCAGTTTTCAGCTGTAATTTGATTTGCAGCAGTGAAGATGTGTCTGAGGGGCCCAGAAGGGAAAATACAACAAATGAAGGTAGATTTTTGAAGAAATTTATGAAAATATTTGGCATGGAAGATGTAAATTCAGTTACAGGAGTTTAGACTGAATTTACATATTATTCCCCAAAAAATAAAAACTGGGCTAGGCTAGACAGAATTTACATTTCACAGGAACACGTGCATTCAGTTAAAGTCTTGATACTCGCCCAATAACTATTTCAGATCATGTGCCAGTAATAGCTAAAATAAAAGCACTGGGTAATAAAATACAAATGAGACATTGGCACTTTCCCACCTATCTGTTGAAAAGAGAGGAATTAAAGGAATGGGTATTGAAGACTATTCAGTAGCTGTTAGAGAGGATAGAAATTCCTTCTGAAAATATAGCTAGGGAGTGGGAAATAAAAAGGGAGCTATGGTTAAGAAGTAACAAGAATTATTTAGAGGGAATGACACATGTTAAAGTATTGCAGAACAGAGGGAATCTCACAGAACAAGAATATAAAAAACTGCAGAATGCTAGGCAAAAATAAAAGATTACCTCTATAACATGCACAAGTTTAGAAAGGTTGCCATTAAGCAATTGTTTTTTATAATAACACTAGATCACAAAAACTTTTAGCACAACAACTCAGGCAACAGCAAGTGGAAAGGGCTGTCGCCAAACTAAGAGAGCCTAAAACAAGAAAGGTAATGAGATCCTGAAGAGGTATTAAAAATATTTCGGAAATTCTATGATTCTGTATAAAGCAGAGAGATACGAAAATCAAGAAAAGATACAAATGGAAATGTGATGAAAGAATCAAATATGCCAAGATTAGAGGCAGATGAGGCTCAACTTCTAACGGTTAGGATAGAAGGAGATGAGATAAAAATTGTGATGTATAACCAATCTACAGGAAAGTCACCAGGAATAGATGGTATTCCTATGGAAGTTTGGAAGCTAGGAGGGAAATAATTGATAAAGTTCTGGAAGGTTTTGTTTAACAGTATTTTAAGACGAGGAGAAGTACCAACATCCTGAAAGAAAGCAGTGGTAGCTGTAATACCTAAAGAGGGTAAACATTCATGAAATTCAGCCCATTTCAATACTAAACCATGATTATAAAGTGTTCATGTCTATAATGGCTAAAAGAATGACAAAAGTAATGCTAGAACTGATAGATATGGATCAATGTTGTTTTGTGGAGGGGAGGCAAACATTTGACAACATTAACAGAACATTGATGATCCAGAGGAAAACAAAATGTAAGAAAATACCATTGTTGTTGGTGGGTCTTGATGCAGAGAAAGCATTTGACAGAGTAAGCTGGGATTTTATGAGCAGGGCAATGAAAGGATTTGCATTCCCTGAAAAAATTATAAGGTTGATTAGGAGGATATATGAAGGATTGGAGATGAAAATTAAAGTGGGTGGGGTCCTCTCTGATAATTTCTGCTTGACCAAAGGAATGAGGCAGGGGTGCCCTCTTTCCCCTTTATTATTTGCTTTATATTTAGAACTACTGGCAAAGAAAATAAAGGATTCATAAATTCAAGAATATAATTGGTATGGTAGTCATGAAAAAACTGTCTTTATTTGCAGATTATATTATTTTATACCTAACCAAACCAGAAAGGGACATTATAGTGTTGTGGAGCATTCTGAGAATGTTTCAGATCTTTTTGGGATACAAATTTAATGAAGCTAAAATAAAGGCAATAGCGGTAAATTATGTACCCACACACAAATTGGTTCAGGAATATCCATATTTATGGGGACATGATAAAATTAAGCATTTAAAAGTATGGATTAAAATTATTTTAGTGTGGCTCATAGGTTCATAGGTTCATAGGTTGGTACTAGGCTATCAGCCCTAGGGCCTATACAAGCCTAGCCATAACAATTCCCTGGCTATTTCTTCCCACATTATTTACTTCCCTAGACCCCTGTCTAGCAGAGCGACTGATGTGATCCCTGGGGTGAATTTTCTTTCTCCCATCCAATCGTCAAGGTTCCTCTTGAAGAGGTCCAAAGAGGCACTCTGCTTTACATGTATTGGCAATCTATTCCAGAGTCTGGGGAGTCTCTGGGTCAGGAACCTATCCCTCCAGCATGTTTTGTTTATTGTGATGACAAGGTTTAGATCCCTGGAGCGTGTGGCTCTGAGGGATTGGGATTTATTTAAGTGTAGCATGTCCAACAGCTCTGGGTTTGACATGGTCTTGTATGTTAAGCAGAGATCACCTCTGAGTAGACGATATGTGACAGAGTATATCTGGAGTCAGCATAGGGCATCTGCTTTAGGCCTGTGATTCTTTTAGTGAGGTATTTCTGCGGCCTTTCCAGTTGTTGCAGATGTCTTGAGAGGTACATACCAAACAGGGCATTGTATTCTATAACGGGTCTTGGCAGCTAAGGATATGTGAAAAGAGACTAAATAAACAATAATGCAAAAACTGAGAAAATTGAAGCTTTGTTATATGGATATGGCTAATAAGATACAAGATGTTTTGGTCCCTTTAATCTTATACACAGGATAGGCATATTTTTATCAACCAGAAGAGAAGTTATGGACAGCAATTAATAGAGCATTGAAGGACTTAATCTGGGAGGGGAAGACAGCAAGATTCAAGTGGGAATAAGATGATTCTTCCAGTAGAACAGGGCATATTGGATTTACCCAATTTGAAGGGGTGCTTCAGAGCTACACAGTTAAGACTCCTATACAGAGCACAAGCAGAAAACTATATTTCAGAGTGGAAAGGGATGATGATGAAACAGGGGAGAACCTCAAGAAACAAGGAGAGACTGGGATTTTGGATGCAGGCCTTTAAGGAGAATAACAATAATCATACAGAATATTATATCCATAAAGAGGCAGAAAGTATTCTAATAACTAAGCTCACATGGGATTGGAGAAAGGGGATTCTGCTGATAGGAATGACTGCAATTAGGGATGCAGAAAATAGGCAAGGGAGGTTGGAGTTTATTGGAGAAAACTGGCAAAGGAACCAAGATACTGACAAATAACTAGGCGGGGGAGGATGATAGAATGGGAAGATGCCAAGAATTTATTTGGACTGCAGGTTAGAGATTGCCTTCCCTATCAGGGATTGATATCAGAGTATAGGCAAACAAAGAAATATGGGGGGTCTTAAATGAAAAACCAGCACAGGTAGAGTTTTTACTAGAATCTAGAACAGAAGCTGCCATTAAAAACGGAATAATTAGGACAGCATATAAAATATTACATGATAACTATAAGAATCAAGCAAAAGAGGTTAAAAAGGATTGGGAAGAGAAACTGGATAAGCAATTCACAGAGAAACATTGGGGGGATATATGTATATGTCCCAAATATGCAACAAAATCTAGAAGATTTAGGACTTTTGCCTGGAAATGTTTGCATAGATATTTCTACACCCCAAGTAGACTCCAGGGAACATATTTTCTGGGAGTGCGGTGAATTGGTGGACTTTAAGGATTCTTTGTGGGATGCACTGTTGGAGATGCTGGGTGGGCAGATTAGTCAGATGAGGGAGATGATTTTTCTGAGCTATGATGCAGAATTGGAATTGCCTAGGTATGGGCAAAGCCTTGCTGTGCCTAATAATGGTGGCTGCCAAAAAGCAATTACTAGAAAATGGAAATCAAAATCTAAACCAACTATACTAGAACTTGTGAATATAGTAATAGAGACAAAACAACTAAAATTGAGATATTTAGAAAAGGGTAGGAGCAAACTACATTGGAAAAAAATGAGAATTGTGGGAACAATACATACAGGGGAGGAATGAGGTTTAAAAGGTGGCAGGACTTAAATGAGCTATGTAATGTTTGACTGAAAAAGATTGCGTAGATTATAAGTGATGTATAATGTTTGCAACTGGAAGTGTGTAAGTATGGTATGTGATGTAAAATGCTTGCAACTAGGATTGTGTCAGTGTAGTTTTTCATTTATATAAATATATGATTCCCTGTGTAGTAAGTGATGGTTTAATAACGATGTTTCTTGTTTAATAAAAAAGGCAAGAAATTGAATAATTTATGTAATGTTGCTTAGATATAGCAATATACATGAAGTATAATGTTTATGTTAATTATAATGTGATTACTTTTATATGAATGTAAATTTGCCTAAGTCACAAGTGATAATACAATAAAGGTGTCCTCTTTGATATTCTTACCTATTATAGATGTCCCATTTGAATGCAACAGCCAAAGCTATCTGTCAAATAGGCAACAATCTGTCCAATGGCAAAGTGTACTATCCCCCTTACTCCCAGCTAGCATAGGTGTACCACAAGGCTCCATATTAGGCCCACTTCTTTTCTCCATATTTACCAATAATCTCCATACCACCACACAGCATGCTTCACTTATACAATACGTTGATGATTCAACTCTTATCTGTTCAGCTCCATCACTTCCCATGCTACAACAACTCACCCAGGAATCCTTTAGCTCTGTGGAAAATCAGATCACTCAGATCCAACATATCCTAAACCCTAATAAAACCAAATTGCTACTTTTCACCCCCAACAAAACCATTTCCACCCCTCTATCCTTCACTATTTCCTCCAAAAATGGCACTATTATCTCTCTCTCTCTGACAATACCAAACTCCTAGGCATTGAAATTCATAAAAATGTACACTTCAACGTCCACATTTTACAAACTATCAAAAAAGTCCATAAAAAAAATGAGAACACTATATAGGCAGAGGAAATCTCTCTCGAAACAAGCACAGATTACCCTAGCCCAAACTCATCTCTTGTCTACCCTAATGTATGCTGCTCCAATTCTTACCCAACTTGACCTTGCCAGACTCGAATCATGTTATAATAAAATCACCAAGTTTGCAAACAACTCTACCTTTAGAATCTCCCATTGCCAGGCTCTAAAGGAACTGCAATGGCTGGAATTTCCCCAGCTACTAACCTATCACCAATTAGTCATTGCCTACAATGTGGTAACATATCCAGAAAAAAACCTTGCACTTGGCCAACTTCTCACCCACTGTAATACAAATCATCCTCTTCGATCTTCCGACAGACCCCTCCTCTCTATCTCTAGGGCTAACAATACTGCAGGAAAGCACTGTTCTCCCAGTCCACCTGGAATAATCTCCCTCTTGCTCTGATTTCTGCCCCTACCTCTTCGCACTTTAAAACCTCACGTAGAACACACCTATAGAATATGTGGCTATGCCCATATATTACATAAGTCCTCAAATTATTCCACTTATATACCTCACTTCCTAATATACCTACTGTAATATATATTACAGTCTAGGTCTTCTCCTAATGCTGATTGAATTTGTATACTTATTCTGTTATTAACCATGTGTAACTATTTTTTCCTGTATATATAGGTCTCGTCATGTCTTCTGCTGTACGCTGTATTTTAACATATTGTTTGAAAATTCTCTGTATACTGTATTTTAACATATTGTGTAAAATTTTACTTACTGTGGAGCTTTTCTCCCCGGGCCTCCACTGAAAATGGACCTGTGTCCAGTCGGACCATCCCGGTTAACAAATGTAAAATAAAATAAATAAATATTTGCATAAACAGGTTGCATACTTTAATAAAACTTTCAGGTCTCTGTTACAGAAAGTAACAGAACTAGATGGAAGAAAATGGGACCACCTGCTTGTATGCCTTCTCCTTACTATGTGAGAACTACCCAAACTTCAGATGGATTCAATCTGTTTGAACTGTTGCATGGGAGGCATCTCCAAGGGTTATAGTAAACAAAGCATGGAACAAGGAAAACTCTCGCTTCAAAAGCAAGACAGAGCCTTTTTTTAGGTATGGGACTATATTGTACAGATAATAGAACATATGGAGACAGCCCTGGAGACACAACAGACAACATATAATAAAAATGCTTGGATCAGAAATTTCAAACCCAGAGATGAGGAACTTGGGTTAATCCAGACAAAAAGATGCAGGTACCGGGTGTATGCTCAGTATTCACCTCAGAGCTAAGCACACACAAAAAATACAAACTGTCACAGCTGGAAGGAAAACAGTTTAATAAAAAATAATGAACACACGAGTAAGCACTTTTGCGATCTGACAGATCGCTTCCTCAGACTAAAACACACTAACAATCACTTAAAATTTAAAGCCATGAAAAAACAATCAGAAAACAAAATCAATTAACATACTTAATAAATAGAGATCATCTAATAAAAGATACAATACATATAAATACTTCAAATGTAGGTATAAAAATAAATGTGCAAAAAGCATGTTAACAATATTCAAACTAATATTAAATAATTAAAAAAATTAATAGATTTTGTTTTCTGAATGTTTTTTCATGGCTTTAAATTTTAAGTGATTGTTAGTGTATTTTGGTCTGAGGAAGTGATCTGGCAGATCGCAAAAGTGCTTACTTTTGTGTTCATTGTTTTTTATTAAAGAGTTTTCCTTCCAGCTGTGACAGTTCATATTTTTTTGTGTTTGCTTAGTACTTGAGTTAATACCTACTGCTGAAAATAAATTTCTTGCAATGCGACAAAGGAACTTTTGAAACTGCTGAGAAAGTAAGTGAAGTGAATTATAAGTGAGGCAACTCAGAAATAGGAAACCAGAACAACTATACCATATAAATGGTCTAAAGCCTTGGAAAGGGACTGACATTTTTGCGGTATATTTCCAGATATTAGGATCCCCACACCATGTCAAGAAGTCAAAACAGGGAAGATATTATCAATGTCTCAGAAACATGACGTGAATGGATTTGTACTTGAAAGATAGATTCTTAGAGTTGCCTGTTGGAACTAATTTAATCCAACACAATATATAAATTGTCCCCACTAAGAAAGCAAATTTAGAAGTGTAGTTAATTCCAGAATTCTAATACCAAGTAGTTAAGGAAGAGGTACAATACATGCTCAAACCTGGGGTCATGGATAAATCCAAAAGTGAGTAATATGGTACTGGTTCCCTAACTCAATAAATCTATGTGTTTTTTTCATTGACTTCAGAAAGTTGAAAATCATATCTAAATTGGATTTATATCCCATGCCCCCAGCGGACAAACTAATTAAAAGGCTGGACAATGCTAGGTTTCTCTCTACCGTGAACCTAATCAACGACTAAAAGCAAACTCTACTAGCTCCAGAAGCTAATGGAAAAAATGTCATTTTCCACACTACATGGAGTCTTTCACTTCATGGTCCTGTCTTTTGTTCTCCACAGAGCACCTGCAACATTCCAGAGACTGATGATCAAAATTCCTAGAAACCATAGCAGATGTGCCACAGCATACCTCGATGATGTAGTAGTATTTTCTGAGGAATGGAAAAGCCATCTCCCCAAAATCCAAGCTATTTTAAATGTCATGCATAAACCTGGATAGACTGATAACCTAGCTAACTACAGGTTTGACATCACAGAAGCACACTGTTTGTCCTATATAATAGGCTGAGGGATAGTGATACCACAGGCTGAATAAGTTGACTTCATGAAAAAATGTGCTATTGCAACTACTAAGAAGCAAATTAAAGAAACATTTTTTATGCCTAGCTAGCAAATATTAATCATTTATCATTAATTTTACTACCGATGCTTGCCCCCTGACTGACATTACCAAGATCAAAGTAACCTTGAAAGTTATTTAGAAAGTTAAGGGGCAGCTCATGCAGAACAAGCTTTTAAGCAACTGAAAGACATGTTGTAATCATAACCAGTACTAATAGCTTCAGATTTTTTTCTCAACAATTCTTGGTACACACAATAGGCACAGTATTATTGAAAATTGTAGTAGAGGGTAAACATCCCATTAGAAAGCTTAGCAATGCTGAAAAAGTACATTTAGTGATTAAAAGACGGTGCCTTGCAAGTAAATGGTCCTTATCACTCTAAAATAGTACTTGTTAAGCAGGAATTTGCAGTGGTAACTGACCTCACTCCTTAACAATGGCTCTAGAGACAAAAACATTGTAATCCAAAACTATCATAATGGGCTTTGACACTTCAGCCCTTTTTTTAAGATTGAATACCATCCTGGTCATAGTCAGTTAATGCAACTGAGCTGTCTTAGGCATACATCCCATTTGTTGGGTAAAGAACTGATGGTTGTGTACTGAGTGGTTATTTAACATTGTGACAGCTAAATCAGGGACTGAGCCAAGGAAACACACTGCAACAGTGCAGGAAGGATTGCTTTTTAACAGAAAAAAAGCATTAAGTTGATAGGAATCAGCCACATGATTAGCTATATCACAGTCATTATCCCTGCTATGATCTCTAGGCTGAGGGACAATTAAGCATATGAGTCTCAAGAAGGTTATGTGCCAGTGAAGGACAAAGGTTTCCCTGACATAGTTGGCTGGAACCATTAGACTGCAGAGCAGAACTAGGGAATGAAGCTTAGTAAAAAGTATTGCTGCTAAGTCTTGTTTTACTACAATCCCTGTGTTTGAAAGAGTCAAAGAACAGTGCATAAAAGGATTGATATTTGCAAGTCTTTATTTATTACAAACTCTGTGTGTGAAAGAATACAAGACTACAATGACAATGTCATCAATGTTATTTTCATTTACCTCACAGTTTGCTGCCAGGAAGCACATTTGTGTTGTCTTAAAGACAGAAACCTGGTGCTACGGACTACTCTGTTATAGTGTGAGTAATAAAGTCCAGCTGTATTTTATAATATATTAATTCTGAGATTTCAGGACCCTGGACAATTCCACTTACTCTGAAGTATAAGTAGTAGGGTCTTCCCACCTACCTAGTTATCAAATAACTCAAACAAATAAGCACAACTAAAATATACCCACAGCCATATTCTGTAAAACATCACAACCGCTGCCCTTATGATAAAACTAGAGTAGAATCCCATATCCAACCCCCTCCATCCTAAGCTGGTGTTAAGTTAGAGGTTGGCTGTAATGCTGCTTCAACCAATTTCTATTAATTAATAAAATGAAAGTGAAAATCATAATTCAGGGCTTATTAGAAGGTACCAGCACAGATTTGTCATGACTGGATGATCACATGATCATCAAAGACAGTGATAAGCCCTGATAATTTTTAGACAAGAAGGAAGTACTCTTGGATCTTCTCTACGCTGAAAGGTATAAAAGCATCCATTATAAACAGACATCCAAAAGTGAGCCCTTCTGTGGCCAGCCTGTGAGCATAGCATTTGGAATATGGCTTACCACTAAAGCCAGATCCATCACTAAGCGACCTAGGTAGCTGCCTAGCACCTGCTGCTGGTGACATTAACTTAATTTAAAAAGATTTTTAAAAAAAAAGTTAAATTTAAATTTTTCTTTTGTGAGCACCTGCCACTCGTTCCAGCCAATCAGCAAACTCATGCATGAGATTTTGTCTGGAACTCCCAACCAGAAGACACACAACCTATTTGGAAGAATGTCTGTACATTTTGAGTAATTGCCTAGTTAGATTTATTGCTTGGTTAGAACACAGCTCTAAGAGACAACTTTCTTTCCTTGCAAATACTACCGTGTGTGAACTGAGCTGTTTTCTTTGCAATATA
>NC_056746.1:517005166-517060166 GCF_019279795.1 Protopterus annectens | reverse complement strand
ATGGGATGTTAGGGTAAATATAGAGACTAGGGAGAACAGGGTCAGTAACTGGGCCTTCTACCGAAGTACACTGTAAAAATAGCAAAAACAAAATGCCAATAAATTATCTCAAAAGGCCATGGAACATGAAACTAGTTGCTGAAGCCCTAGTTCCAGTACAGGGAAGCTGTTGGCCACCAAAGAGATTTGCTCCAATCCAAGCATTCTATAGAGGGGGAAATGATTAAATGTCAAGTTATGTTAGATCTGTAGCAGATTCTACACAGTCTCTGTTGCATCAGTCTCTGTTGCATCTGTTTCTAGAATGCTGTACACAATGTTAGACCAGCTGTGGAATGTCCCATCTGTACAGTGATAAAGAAACAGTGTTTAAAGCCTAGTATGAGTTAATACAACATCACTTTCACCAATTTTTTCATGTCTAAAATAAAAATATTTGGATTGTAATAAGCAATCTTACTAAATTAATAATTTCCAGAATTCAGTGATGGAAGGCGTGCGTTATAATTTTGTCTCAAGCATTTCCTGAGTGATTGCATTCATAATCCAGTGCATTACTCCCACCACTATGTTTTGCAACAAATTACAAGTGCACTGTTTGTACAAATTAGCAGACGGTTACACAACATTCTAAAGTACTCTATTCAATTTTCATTCAATATAAATCAAAACATTATTTCAGCAAAGCTGACCTCCTATGCTCAGCACACTTTTCAATTATATTAATAATAGATTTATTTTCCTGAATTCACGTGCTGCAGTTTTAAACAGTACTGAACATAGTTGTTTCATATTATGAGAGTTTTTTCAATCTGCTGGCAGATAACTACATTCAGAAGGGAGACAAAGCAACCATGGCATACAGCTCTGTCAAGTTTTGGTTCATTACTTTCTGAATGTTCTAATAAGAGACAGGTAATCAAACAGACATTTGATTTAAAATTACTGAACATTTTAGAAACTAGAATGTGTAGGTCAAAAGAACATCTTGTTATTTTACAGAAATTGTAAG
The DNA here is from genome assembly GCF_019279795.1 of Protopterus annectens. Taxonomy (NCBI): domain Eukaryota; kingdom Metazoa; phylum Chordata; order Ceratodontiformes; family Protopteridae; genus Protopterus; species Protopterus annectens. The sequence goes on along the minus strand of NC_056746.1, from coordinate 517,059,154 downwards.
TAATCAAAAAATGTATACTAATGCTGCAAACATGAGTGTAAGAAGAGCCTGAAGAATCAATATGTTTATTCCACAGCTATAGGTTCAAATCTTACATAGAATTTTTTTTTCTTTCTTTCTTTCTTTAAAGAAACAGATCTGCTTCACCTTTCTTAACAACTACATCTCTCATTATTGTGTTGTAGGGTACACCAAAAAAACAAACAAACAAAAAAATTAAATATTGTAATCTCCTCTATTATCTAGTCTTTCTTCAACCTCCGCTATGACTTCAGAACCGTAATCCCAAATAACAACAAACTCCAAGTTTTAGGACATGTCTACAATCATAATAAAGGTATATAGAGATATACTAATGGCAAGAAACACCCGAAACATAAATTAGAAATTTTGGCAAGAACATTCAGTGCAGTGACACTAGTAAGGTCACAGATAATTGATTTAATGCATATTTTCAAACTGTGGCTAAAGTTATGTGCAAAAAATGTAAATATAATTTTAGAGATCTTGCCTGCAGATAAGTTTAAGAGGGCAGTCCCTAATAATTTAAGAAAGTAGGTATTGAAGAGACACCCTAAGTCTTCTGAACAGCTATATGATTTTAGTAGAATGTCTGTTGTTAGCTGAAATTGCAAACTCTAAATCAGATTTACATGCATTATGTACTAATAATAAGTTTTTACATAAATGTCTCTCTGCCTGATAAACGAGAAAAGTTACCATTTGAGCTGGTATGTTTTAAATGTTCTCTGAAAGAGCATATAACCAATTGGTGTACAATAAGTAAAAGCAATACTATGCCTGTAAAACCTGTTATTGCTACTCTACAAGCTGTACCTGAAGAAAATGTTATGCAATGTGATTATGCTGAGATTTTAACAACTGAAAGTATAGAAACCCATTCTTTGTCACAACTCACTGCGCTGTTAATAAACTTTTCAACTTTAATTATGGTAGAGTGAAAAGACATTCAGGGATTGTTGAATTCAAGGAACATATTTACCTTAGATCACAATATGCTTGCAAGCATAAAACAGCTACTATTAAAGCAAACAAAGTCATATATGTACATGGAGACAAAGAAACTACCCAAAACACAGTTAAAAATATTAATTCTGTTTAGTAAAGTGGTATACCTAGTAGCTCAATTGCCTAACAACACATGGTATGACAACTCACCAAGACTTTATCCATTTTAGAGGACTATGGAAGTTATATGTGGAAAGTTCAACCACCTTTAACTTCGATAACTGCAAGGAATGTGTAGCCTCAATAAAGCAAAGCACGTAAATCTAAAAGATGCAGAAAGGGCTAAGATTTTGCTCTGGGGAAAATGTTAGAAAATACAATGCTGATGCCAGCCAAAAGGCTGCAATTGTTAAAATAGCAAAGGAAGTGAGTGCAGAGAATGACAAAGGAGAGATGAATGTCATCAAAAGACTCCAGTAGTTATAATAATAAAATAAGTCAGTAGGAGAGCTATAGGAAAGACAAGTCTTACCAAAGGACCAAGCAAGTTAAAGTACTAAAACAAGTCAGCATGGAAACAATCGGGGTATAGAGCATAAGTAAGACTACATTAAGACAAGTAGGCATGGAAAGTGATGAAGAAACAGCTGAATCTCGTACTTAAGGAAAAGGGAAAGGAGGACCTAAATGGAGTCTTATTTTTCTCACTATTGTACCAAAGCAGAGAAAGGTGGTCAACAATAGCAGCAGGAAGTCTAAAGGTAAAGAAAATAAGGAAATACTGAAGAGAAACAAACAGTATCTGCTGTGGAAGATGATTACTTTCAAGGGTTACTTTTTACCAAGGATGATCTAAATGAAAGAGAAAAGTGTGTACCCATTTTTATAGGATAACTGGCTATAATCTCCGCTTCACAACAGAACACTGATGAAAATAGTACTTATTTGGGCAAGAAAACTTAATGGAAATATATATACTACAGAGAGCTAGAGAAAATATAAAAATAGTAGACTGGGAATCAAGAGGACAGAACAGCACCACTACCTACTTAAGCTTTGAGCTCGAAAACAACATTCTTTACAGGATAACCAAAAATAAATAACAGATACTTAGGCAGTTATTAATTCTAAGCTATTTTAGAATACCTATAATGAAGTTAGCACATAGTCACATTTTGAGTGGTCATTTTGGAATGGATAGCACAAAAAATAGGTGTTAGATTTTATTACTCTGGTGATATGAAGGATAAACAGAAGTTTTGTGCAAATTGCCCAGCTTGCCAAAGGATAGCACCAAACACACTGATTAAGAGCTCTTTGATATTCTGCCATTTAAATGCATAGTAATGGATATTGTGTGTCCACATCTTATTAATTATCAATTATGCAGTGGAATTTCCAGTGTCAGAACCCCTATCAACAGTTAATACAAAATCCATAGCAAAAGAGCTAGTACTGCTTTTATCTATGTTTGGAATTCCCTCAATTTCTTATGACCCAAGCCACTCATGTATGCCCAGAGAAGTGCACGGACATTGTCATTTTGTTTTAAGTGAAACAGCTAACAGAATCTGTAAAATATACTCAAATAAATGGACTAGATTAGTGTTTTAATAAAACTTTAAACTTTGTATTATAATAGGGAATAACGGTAGATGGAAGAATCTGGGATCAAATGTTTATGTATCTTCTCTTTTAAGTAACAGAAGATGTTCTTTGTGTTTCACTGTTGCAGTCATAACTGAAAAATTTCTTGTCACAGAAGCCCTTGGCCAGCCTGACTAACAGAGAATTTTCTCCTCCCCCTTAAGCTGGCAGATGGCCTGACCAGCATCAATTGGAGAACAGTACTGGGGAATGGAACGAAAGCGCTTGTACCTGTGAACTAAATAATGACTTTATGTAGAGTTATAGCCTTCAGTCTGCTATTTGTGGCAACCTTTGCTTAGCATTCAGTGCTTTTTCTGTTTTTTTTTCTGATTGACCAGCATCAAGACATCTGGGTATAAACAGAGTCAGCCAGCGCCATAACTTCAGTTCTTTTTTGCCATCAGAGCCAGACGCAAAGTGTTGGTCAGTGCGTTAGTTGGTCCCCACCAGAGAAAGAAGACAACTAAAGCTAAGTACCCCATTCAGGAACTTTTCGTGTGTTTCTTGACTAATGTCAGAGAAAATTAATAACTGTCCCCTCTATGGCAAACAGATACCACACTGGCATTTTCATCCTTTTTGTGTAACTTGTTTGGGCACAGTACATGACGTTCCTAACTGTCAGTTCTGTGCTCACTTTAATAGTAGAGCTACTAAGTGTATGACTGAGATTTTAGTTAAGCACTTTAGCAAGTTACCAGTGCCTTCACATTCTATGTCATCTGACAGTTGAGCTGAGGTTGATCTCCCTAGGCATAAAAAGGAAAAGCGCCCAAAACATAAGGTACCGGGAGATGCTCATTCACCATATACCAGCCAGCCAGGGCTTGTGATCATCAAAGAAGGTGAGAAGCTTTTGCAGTCACCTCCAATGACTGAGATAGTGGCATAGGCATCTATTAAGACCTGTTCAATGCCTGATATGCCACCAGGTCCCTCTTCTTCCTTGTAAGCTGAAAGACATAGCTTGTCGGTTGGGTCCAGAGCAACTTCACAGGTTCAAGCTTCTGATGACTGCTCTACACCCAATGAAGGGGTATCTAGAGTCTTTCTTCATCAGACAATTACTTTGGTTCACCATCCTCAGGATTCAGCTGTCTATCCATGTCTGGGACCCAGTGTGGATGTCACCCTCAGGCCTAAGTCTAAGGCCTCACATAAAAAGACTGCATCCAGCTTGCCTCAGCCAAGGCCTTCTGGCTTCCACTCCCAAACACAGGCCTATCAACAAGACCTAGTTAGGTTGGCTGAAAATTTGATCTCCATTGTCAGATCCAGATGCCTTTCTCTCCCTGGTTCTACCCCTGAATCTTCTCCTGGTAAAAGACAGAGGGATATTCCACCTAAGAGTCTTCTGATTCTTTTGACTCTGAGGAAGATAATGATGAATCCACTTTGAGGAAGGTTTATCTACTGCCTCCTATGGGGATTCAGATCCTGAGGAGAAACTTGCCTCAGCCTCCGGCCCTGTGGATATCTCCTTTGGGGAGACCTTACATACCCTAAGGGAATAATTTAAATAGGAAGCACAGGACTATCCACAATCTAAGATGAGGGTTAGAGAACTTCTAAATCTCCCTGAGCAGAAACCCCTTGCCACCCCTCCAGTCTTAGAGGTGGTGGATGACGTCTTGCTGGATTCTTCATTGTAACCAGACTCCCTTCTTCCCTGCCCTTCAGAAACCTGATGGATTTTATAAGGTTCTGGATTCCTACAAACACCCTTTCAAGAACCCTTTAGGCTCTGAAGTGGTGACCCAGGGCTAAGGGAGCTAAAGCTAGTGCTTCCAAAATCCCATGACAGCTGACAAAGAGAGCAGAGCCTTAGACAGGTTTGGAAAGAAAGTATACACCTCTGCTACCCTCATAATGAGGGCTTTGAACTGCCAGTTTCATATGGTGAAGTATCAGAAAAAAACATTTTAGACCAGATGAAGCAAACCTGTGGGGGGAAAATAAGGGCTTTCAAAGGAACTGCTAGATCTATAAAATTTCTGTTGTCAAGTAGCTAAGCACTCCTTGCACTGCAGCTATGATGCTCTGGAAGCTTCCATCATGGCAGCAGCCACTTGATCTGTAATTAGAAGACATACCTGTCCGAGGGAACAGTACCTCCCTGAAATGTGTCAAATCCAGTCTCTTGGATGCTCTTTTGGACAAAGATTTTCTTTTTGACCCCAAAGCTGAAGCCATGTGTAATGCCCACTGTAGATCAATGTGTCTGTATGTACCTTTAAGAAACAATCCAAGGGCTTGCACAAGTGTATGAATGCTGAGTATGTGCAAGCTAGACTGCCATATTGTAGTTAGCTGTTGAAATGTAAGCATAAGCGTGTATGCCTGTAAGGTCTGTCTGTTAACTGGTTTGTTTATATTTTATGATGCTGCTATCCATCCTGATGTGTATATATGTATTAAAGCATCTAAACAAAATACTCCTCCCGCTTGTCATCTTTGTGAGAGAGAGAGAGAGAGAGAGAGAGAGAGATGAGCAACATGGTGTCAAAAGTGTCATGTCTAAAATGACATAGTGTCAGCAGTGACATGTCTAAAGGATATGAAGTTAGAGGTGGCATGGCCAAAATGACTTAAGGCACTTGCTTGGGACTGCAGGAATATACAGCATTGAATTATCCCTAAAATGTGCAAACTTCACAAAACAGGCCAGAAATTAATTTCAGGTATTAAAACTTGCTCAGCACAATTTATTTTTTGTAAAATATGAAACAAGGCATACAGAACGTTCTAAGTGATATTCGCATAAGCCAATATGTACAATATTGATAAAAAATATTTGAAGTACTATGGAAAATGTTTGGAATGAAGTCCGAATTGCATAAAATGAGCAAAATAAGGGAAAACAACCACATTTTTGCAAAGCATGTATTTTTCGTATTAAGCAAAGATACCTGAGTATACATGTTTGCATGTTTGTGCAGTGTTACAGTAATTTCACAAAATACAGCCATTACAGAGCATATTTCGCAAAGTACAGTATTTTGGAGTTTATTGTGCATTTGAATGCTGTTACAAGCTCATAGAACAGTTTGTTCGTACATAAATACAAGGGCCATATTTTCAGTGTGTTTGTGTATACTTTGTGGGCATGGCAGATGGATTTAGAAAACCCAGTGCACTTGTGTTTGACAGTAATATTGCTGAGGACTGGAGAGTGTTTGAGCAACAGTATGACATTTTCATACAGGCTGCATTTTCTGATAAAGATGACCATACAAAGGCATTTATTCTACTTAGTTTAGCTGGGTCAGACACTATAGAAAGGGAACATTCATTTGTGTATGCACCTGCTATCTATACAGGAGAGGGGGGAAAACCATCATATTGTTGTACAGGCTGAATCAAGGGAGGACCCAGAGTGCTTAAAATGTAAATTCAAAAAAATGTGTAACCCCCAGGCAAATGTTACAATGGAAAGGCACTTATTTTACACAAGGGATCAAAAGCCTGGTGAAACTTTTGCAGCATATATAACTGACTTGAGAAATAAAACTAAAACGTGCAGATTTGGTGGTTTAAGGGATGAGCTGATAAAGGACAGACTTGTGTGTGGTATTAAAGATGATGCTGTGAAAAAGATTTTGCTTCATGACAGTGATTTAACTTTGAATAAGGCCAGTGAGATTTGTCAGATATACGAGCTCGCAGAAAAGCACACAAATATGCTTACAATTAAAACAGAGCTAGAAGGCACAGTGATAAAGCTCATGTTGATGGTATGCAACACGTGGTTAAAAGAAACAGACCCAAGCGCATGGCAGCAACTGTAGCCCCTGCAACACTCGCTGGTAAACTCTAGAGATTTCCAGCAAATTCCAGAGTTCACACAGTCTCAGTGAAGCATAAGAGTGAGTCAGCAAACTCGAAGCATGGACCCCAACCCACTTTCATTGCTAACTATCATAATTGAAGTAAAAGTCATGAATCTGAAAGAGAGAAATGTTTAGCTTTTTGTCAACAATGTCACAAATGCAATAAATGGAACAATTTCAAAAGGTTTTGTAAATCAAAAGGCCCACATTATTTTATTAAAAGGGAACATTTTAAGAAATGAGTTGATCAATTAGAAAGCTGAAACCCTACTTTTTATGTTGCTGGTGTGTCAGTGCTTCATGAAACAGTCAATGCAGTAGATTTAAGGGCAAAGAATTATTTTGCACAGTTCAGATAAATGGCAAACCCACAGAGCTCAAAGTTGACACAGGTTTCAAGTGCAATGTTATGTCAGCCGAAACATTTGCTGGTGTGTGTGATGGTAAAAGGCTTGATTTGGCAAGGTGTGCGAAACTTATTACTTATGAAGGTAAAGAAATTCAGACCGAAGGCTCAAGAGTGTTTTTATGTTACTCTGCTGGAAAATGCTATAACTTGTTATTTTATGTGATCAAGAGGCGCATACAGTCATTATTGGGGCTCAGAGACAGTTTGAAAATGGGACTGCTTTCATTTAATAATAAAGTCCATCATGTTAGCTGAAAAGACCACTACTCTAATTTTGCCCAGTACATTTTTTCTACCTATGCTGATCTTTTTGAAGACAGACTAGGCAAACTTCTGGTTGTGTACTCCATGAAGTTAGACCCATAGGTCAGTCCAATTATCAGGCCAGCTTGTAAAGTTCCAATAGCCATGCAGGACAGAGTCAAAGCTGTGTTAGATAAAATGGTGCAACAAGGTGTGATTTGTCCAGTTGAAACTCCAACTGAATGTGTATCTTCCATGGTGGTATCTCATAAGAAAAGCTCAGATGACATCAGAATATGTACTGACCCACAAGATTTGAACAAAGCGCTAAAAGGACCTCATCATCCAAAGCGTATAGTCAAAGAAGTCACAGCCTTGATGCCAAATGCTACTATTTTTTCTGTCTTTGAAACAAAGAGCTCATTTTGGCAAATTCAGCTTGACAAGAACTCACCATTGCTCGATGCATTCAGTGCTCCTTTTGGCAGGTACAGAATTTTGAGTATACCATTTGGGATAAATTCTGCAAGTGAAGTCTTTCAGCGTGCAATGGAGCAATTTTTTCTGGGTATCCTTGTGCTATTATACTAGACAACATACTAGTAGGAGGTCATGATGAAGCAGAGAATGACAGAAACCTCAGAAATGTTCTAGACAGAGCATGGCAAGTGAATCTTAAGCGCAATCCACACAAATGCAAATTCAGGCTACAAGAAGTAACTTAAGATGGTCATTTATTTGGGAGTACAGCCTTATGTACAGACCCTTCAAAGCTAACACCCATTCTCAAGATGCCAGCTCCAGACAATGTTCAAGTCCTGCAATGTTTTCTTGGCATGGTCAACTACCTAGACAAGTTCATTCCAGACTTGAGCCATTTTTGAGCACCACTCAGAGAGCTGACATGTAAAGATGTATCCTGGTCTGGTTAGAGCAACACCAAAGAGCATTTGATGTCCTGAAACAGAGAATTGCTAGTCCAATAGCCCTCAGATATTATGATGTTCACAAGCCAGTTACTCTTTCCTGTAGTGCTTTGAAATTTGGTCTTGGTGCAGTCATTCTACAAGTCGATCAACCTGTTGCCTACGCATGAAGAACTCTTACCAAACTGAGATGCAGTATGCCCAGATCGAGAAAGAGCTTTTCCCAAGGCTAAGGCAAACTTCTTTATCTTGCTGATACCTTATCCAGATCACCCAGAAATACCAAAGAACAGCATGAGAATGAGAACCTTGATTTTGAAGTGATGGAAGTAAGAACGTTTTCTTTTGCATGTCTTGATGAGCTAAGAGATCATAAAGCCACAGATCCAGTTTTACAGAAACTCAACCACTTTATCAATCTACGATGGCCATCAAAGCAATCTAGTTTACCTCAAGCAGTGCAACCTTATTTTCCATACAGAGATGAGATTTTGACTGACAAAGGTATCATGAAAGGATCAAAAGTAATTCTCCCAAAGTCCTTGCAACAACAGTACATTACTATCTTGCATCATGGTCACCCAGGAGTCGATTCTACCAAAAGAAGGGTGAGAGAGCTAGTATTTTGGCCTGCTATGTCATTGAGAAAGCACTTTCTTCTTGTTCAATGTGTAATAGTACAAAGCCACATCAATAGAAGGAACCACTACAGCTAAACCAGATTCCCAAGCTACCTTGGTCGACAGTAGCCACCAACATTTTCAAGTGGAATGGTCAATGTCATTTAGTGTTAGTAGACTCGTACTTCAATTGGTTCAAGATTGACCTGCTACCTAACCTAGCATCCAGTACTGTCATTACTAAGATGAAATGTCATTTTGCAGTACATGGTAGCCCACACAAAGTTATTTCTGACAATGGCACACAGTTTACAAGCCAACAGTTCAAATGATTTGCTGAAGAATGGGAATTTACTCATGTCACAAGTAGCCCTGAGTACCCACAGTCAAATGGTTTGGCAGAACATGCAGTGCAAAGTGCAAAACAGTTACTTGAGAAGTCAAAATGAGATAATAGTGATGTTTTCCTAAATCTCTTGAATCTCAAAAATGTTCCGTATGATAAACATCTTGGTTCTTCTGCTCACAGACTTCTGTTGAGAAAACCAAAACCACATTACCAATCAATAGTGAATTGTTGGTTCCATGTGTCAAGAACAACAGGTCAGTGAAAACCAATCTGTTGAAGAAGCGTTTGACCCAGAAGTCCTAAAGCCAGAAAACCTCTCTATCTATTATGAGAAGAAGAATTGGTAAGGATGCAAACATCCAAAGGTTATGTTCAGATTGGTGTTGTAACGAATATTTGCACAGAGCCGAGGTCATACATTGTGGAATCACAAAGATCAGTTTTAGGCGGAGTTGGAAGCATTTGAGACTGGAGTCTGAGCCTATACCACAGCACATAGCCTGTGAGAAAGACTCTTTATCTCAGAGTGAGTTGTCTGGTGTCCCAATTCCAGAGGAAGTTCCAGAGGACATTCCCGTTCCTGTGACAAATCCAGAAGTTCCTGATATGAGTTGTGCAGTGCTTACTGTCCCTGTTGCTACATTTGGTCCAAACTGTTATGTTACAAGATATGGTTGCATCTCAAAACTCTGTAACAGATATGAAGCAACTTAGACATGAACATCGTGTTTTGGTTCTATTGTCTATAGTAATGCATGTCTAACTCTGATATTGGTTTTACAAAGGGCAATCTTTTTATGAGGGAGGATGGAGGTCAATGTATGTGTATGTACCTTTAAGAAGCTATCCAAGGACTTGCACATGTATAAATACTGAGCATGTGCAAGCTTGACTGCCATTTTGTAGTTAGCTGTTGATATGTAAGCATGTATGGATGTAAGGTCTGTCTGTTAACTAGTTTGTTTGTATTTTATAATACTGCTATCCATCCTGATGTGTTTCTATGTATTAAAGCATCTAAATGAAATACTTCATCTGCTTGTCATCTATGTGAGAGGGAGAGAGAGAGAGAGAGAGAGACGAGCGACACCCACCACTGCTGCCAATATGTGACAGGCACCAATATGTGTCATCCCCACACTGGGTGACACTGGAGAGGGACATGCACTTAGAATACAAATGGATACATTTGGTATTTCCAGCTGCAAACCTCACTGCATCAAATACAATTTCCCTTAAGAGCACACAGGGAACACACTCAGTCTGGGGTCTGGATGTCTGTTTATCTGTCTCCCTCCAGGTCCGTAATAAGAATCCCCACTGGTACAGCTGTAGGGTTAGGTCCTCAGCCGAGTGTCCAAGCCAAGTTCTCAAGCACCATCTCTTTATACCCAGTGCTTCGTGTCCCTGCCCCAAGTAGCTGGCACACACACTCTTTAAGATTTAATTTTCACACACACACCAGGGAAAGGCTGGCACAGATTACCTACTCTAACAACTTTGCCCAGACTATAAGGTAGTTATCACTGCCACCAGTAAGTTACTATAAGACTCTTAAAAGAGTATCCAATTATACTGTGTAATATTAATACTAATACAAATGGTAGTAGTTCACCAAGATGGGTAGGCCTTCTGGAGTGGCCCACACAGTGTCACCAAATAAATATAAGTACTCTCAAAGGTTAGATACTAGGAACCAGCCACAATAAAAGTTTTAAATATATGTAATAATAAATAATAAAAGAACGTGAAAATATTGAATATATATTCACAGTAAACCACAGAGTTCATATCACAGGAAATATTGAAAAGAACATTGATGGACAGACTCAGACAAATAAAGAAAAACAATATCTAAACTAAGCTTCACTATATTCCTGTCTGAATCTACAAGAATTACTGTTCCCTAGTTAAGTTACTTACTTCTGCAATGCAAGATGCTGTGGGTGAGGGTCTTTCTAGTCAGGCTACCCAAACAAAATACTCAATACTCTGAGATTTCTCTTTGTAATATCTAAAATATAATTCCCAAGAAGGCTAGCAGAATGACCTCATCTGGTCACCTGACTCTAGGTTCACACAGTACTCCACTTTGAAGCTGAGACAGGAAGTTAGTACAAACGGTGACAATACTCATCCAAATGTTTATGGCAGTGTCTGGGGTCTCCCATCTTTTCACTGAGCTAATGGAAAAAGGCTCTTCCCCAGACCCAGTGGCTCTGGTCCTATTCAGCACTGCAGGGTGCCTTTTAATTATTTAACAGCTCATTTACATTTCCCTTATTTTTCTTAAAGTTAAGTTAGCTGATTAACCTCCTCTGTGCCAGTGTCCTCTATTAAAAGATATACATTTAATTCAGTTGCAATAATGCATGTACATTTCTTTTCATTTCAGCAGTGTCACTCATTCATCTCTAGCACATATAACAAAAAGGCTTGGGGTTTTGATCAGATGTTTTAATACATAGAAACACATCAGGATGAATAGTAGCATCATTAAATACAACCAAACTACTTAACAGACAGACCTTACATACATACATGCTTACATCTCAACTGCTTGCTACAAAATGGCAATCAAGCTCACATGTGCTTAGTATTTATACACTTGTGCAAGCCCTTAGATAGCTTCTTAAAGGTATATACACATATATTGATCTACATCCTCCCTCCTAAAAGGATTGCCTTTTATACAAAACAATATCAGAGATAGACATGCATTAGTATACACATTGGAAACAAAACACAATGTTCACGTCCAAGTTGCTTCATATCTGCTACAAGGTTTAGAGATTCTACCATATCTCATAACATAACAATCTGGACCAAATTTGGCAACAGGGACAGTCTGCGGTGCACAACTTGTATCAGGAACGTCTGGATTCATCACAGGAATGGAAATGTCTTCTGGAACTTGCTCTGGAATTGGAACACCAGACAACTCACTCTGAGATAAAGAGTCTTTCTCACAGGCTATGCGCAGTGGTATAGGCTCAGACATGAGTCTCAAATGCTTTCAATTCCACCTAAAAATTGCTCCTTCTGATTCCACAATGTACAATTTCAGTTCTGGACCAATATTCTTCATGACACTAATTCGATCATAACCTTTGGACATTTGCATTCTTACCACTTCTCTGTCTCATAATGGATTGAGCAGTTTGCTGATTTTATCATAGTAGGACTTCTGGGTTAAGGGTTTCTTCAACAGATTGGCTTTCACTGTTTTATTGTTCTTGACACAAGGAACCAACCATTAACTACTGATTGGTAATGTGGTTCTGGTTTGTCTCAACAGAAGTCTCTGAGCAGTTGAACCATGATGTTTATCATGAGGAATATTTCTGAGATTCAAGAGATTTAGGAAAACGTCATTATTGTCTAATTTTGACTTCTCCGATAACTGTTTTGCACTTTGCACTGCATGTTCTGCCAAACCATTTGCCTGCAGGTATGTACCCTGGACTATTTGTGACATGAGTAAAGTCCCATTCTTCAGCAAATCTTTTGAACTGTCAGCTTGTAAACTGTATGCCATTGTCAGAAATAACTTTGTGTGGACTACCATGGACTGCAAAAATGACATTTCAACTTAGTAATGACAGTACTGGATGCTAGGTTAGGAAGTACATCAATCTGAACCAATTGGAGTAAGTGTCTACTAACACCAAATAATGTGACCATTCCACTTGAAAATGTCTGCGGCTACTGTTGACCAAGGTAATTCCTGGAATTTGATTAAGCTGAATTGGTTCCTTCTGTTGATGTGGCTTTGTACTATTATACACTGAAAAGATAAAAGTGCTCTCTCCATGTCTTGTGACATAGAAGACCAAAATACTAGGTCTCTTACTTTTCTTTTGGTAGATTGGTTCCTGGGTGACCACAGTGCAAGATACTAATGCACTCTGGTTGCAAGGACTTTGGAACAATTACTTTCAGACCTTTCATAATTTCTTTGTCAGGCAAAATCTTAACTCTGTATGGAAAATACATTTGTACTTCTTGAGGTAAACTAGATTGCTTTGATGGCCATCCTTGACTGATAAGGTGGTTGAGCTTCTTTAAAACTGGATCTGTGGCTGTGTGATCTCTTAGTTCATAAAGATGTGTGGAAGAAAACGCTCTCACTTCCATGACTTTAAAATCAAGGTTCTCATCCTCATGCAGTTCTGTAGTATTTCTGAGTGATCTGAATAATGTATCAGCAAGACTGAGACAAAACTGAAATTGTACTTTTGCAATATCAGCATAATATGTTGCAGTCAGAGTGGAGCTGAATGCATAGGCTTTCTCCAGATAGTGACTAGAGGCTGGTGGTCTGTTTCAATCTGACCTCCAACCAGTATGTTATCTACTAGGATAGCACAAGGATACCCAGAAAAAAATTGCTCCATTGCACTTTGAAAGACTTCACTTGCAGAATTTATCCCAAATGGCATTCTCAAAAATCTGTACCTGACAAATGGAGTACTAAATGTAGTGAGCAATGACGATTTCTTGTCAAGCTGAATTTGCCAAAAATAATTCTTTGCATCTAAGACAGAAAAAATAGTGGCATTCGGCATCAAGGCTGCGACTTCTTCAACCATGCGCAATGGATGATGAGGTCCTTTTAGCACTTTGTTCAGATCTCATGGATCAATACATATTCTGATGTCATCTGAGCTTTTCTTATGAGCTGGATACCCATTCAGTTGGAGTTTCAACTGGACAAATAACACCTTTCCATACTATTTTATCGAGCTCGTCTTTCACTCTATCCTGCATGGCTATTGGAACTTTACATGCTGGCCTGATAATTGGACTGACCTCTCGGTCTAACTTCATGGATTACACAACTGGAAGCTTGCATAGTTTGTCTTCAAAAAGATCAGCATAGGTAGAAAAAATGTACTGGACAAAATTAGAGTAGTGGTCTTTTAAGCTAACATGATGGACTTCCTTATTAAATGAAAGTTGTCCCATTTTCAAACTGTCATTGAGCCCTAATAATCACTGGACCTGTCTCTTGACCACATAAAATAACAAATCGTGGCTTCTCCCAGCAGAGTAGTATGAAAACACTACTGAGCCTTCAGTTTGAATTTCTTCACCTCCATAAGCAACAAGTTTCGCACACCTTGCCAAATCAAGCCTTTCACCTTTACATACTCTGGCAAATGTTTCTGCTGACATGACATTGCACTTTGAACCTGTATCAATGTTGAGCTCTATTGGATTGCCATTTATTGAAACAGTACAAAATGCTTCACTCTTTGCCCTTAAAACTATTGCACTAACCATTTCATGAAGCACTGACACACCATCAACATGAAGAGTAGGCTTGCCACTGCCTAACTGATCAACTCATTTCTTAAAATATTTCCTTTTAATAAAAGAATGTGGGCTTTTGATTTATAAAATTTTTTGAAATTATTACATTTATTACATTTGTGGCATTGTTGACCAAAAGCTAAACATTTCTCCCTTTTAGATTCATGATTTCCAACACAGTTATGACAGTTAGCAATAAAACTAAGTTGAGGTCCATGCTTTGAGTTTGGTGACTCACTCTTAGGTTTATTGAGACTGTACGACTTCTGGAATTTGTTGGAAAGTTCTGTGGTTCACCAGTGAGTGCTGCAGGGGTTACAGTTACAATGTGCTTGGGCCTGTTTCTTTTAGTAATGTGCTGCATACTATCAGCATGAGCTTTATCACTGGGCCTTCTAGAGCTGGTCTCATTTGTAAGCATATCTGTGGGCTTTTTCTGTGAGCTTGTGTACCTGACAAATCTCAATGGCCATATTCAAAGTTAAATCATTGTCATAAAGCAAAATCTTTCTCTCAGCATCATCTTTTATGGCACACACAAGTCTGTGCTTTATCAATTCATCTCTTAAGTCACCAAATCTGTACGTTTTAGCTTTATTTCTCAGGTCAGCTATATATGCTACAAAAGTTTCACCAGGCTTTTGATCCATTGTGTAAAATAAGTGCCTTTCCATTGTGACATTTGTCTGAGGGTTACACATTTCTCTAAATTTACATTTTAAACACTCAGGATCCTTGCTTGACTCAACCTTTACAACAATATGATGGCTTTCCCTTTATCTGGTATAGACAGCAGGTCCCTACACAAATGAGCATTCCCTTTCTAGGCTTCTGACCCAGCTAAATTAAGCATAATGCAGAATAAATGTCTTTGTACAATCATCTTTACCAGAAAATGCAGCCAGTATGAAAACTTTGTACTCTCACTCAAACACTCTCCAGTTCTCAGCAATATTACTGTCAAACACAAGTGCACTAGGTTTTCAAAATCAAACAAATAGGTTGAGCTATTCTAATGGAACAGCTTATCCTAAACTAATGGCTTCAACTAATACCCAAGTTGACAGTCCTATTACAGAAACTGGGAATGAAAACAATGAGCCAAACCTAAGTGGAGGTGATGACTGGGATGAAACAGGAACAAACTTTAACTCAGCTGCACCTCCACGTGGCAACTATGTGAAAGTGCACAACACCAGGAGTGGGCAACAACATAACCAACAAAGGTATGAAAATCAGGGAAGGCATTTTTTAGGGAACCCGAAACAGCACCCTTACTACAACAAGAACTGGTCCAGACGATAGTAACAGGTGACTCTACTCCCAATTCAACGCCTATCACTAACAACAACATGTTAGGTGACTTAAGTATCTTAACGAATGAAAAAGGCGACTTTAAAATCTATAATTTTTCTAGGTTTCACGTGCCTCCATCCCTGATAGAACTACTAGCATTCGGGAACACTTTTGTTCCTACAACTAAATGTAACCTTGTTAAGACGTTGATTGACTTCAAATGCTTTGTCAGGAAACTGAATCTGCATGTAATGTTTAACAATGATGTTACTAACATGAATACTAATTTGAAATTAGCTAGTACTTACAACCCCCACTACACAACATTTTAACACTTTTTGAAAAAACTTGTGA
Organism: Protopterus annectens; assembly: GCF_019279795.1. Taxonomy (NCBI): domain Eukaryota; kingdom Metazoa; phylum Chordata; order Ceratodontiformes; family Protopteridae; genus Protopterus; species Protopterus annectens. The sequence continues at coordinate 517,043,192 of NC_056746.1, read as the reverse complement.
ATTGGACCTCAGACAAATGGTCACTTTTTCACATACTAAAAACGACCAGTTAGACTATAACATCACAGAAGAACAACTACAAGGCTTGGAAAACCTATGTAAAGCACCGGTCAGGGTAGTAAAACCTGACAAAGGAGGTGGGCTTGTAATCTTTGACAACTTTCTATATATTAGTAAAATGGAAACTGTCCTCGATAGTCCAGCTTATAGTTCATCGTCACTGAATGAGATGAACATGTCAATTTCTAGGACTAGGGTTTTTTTAAGGGACCTATTTATTAGCGGGTGCATTGATATTGACACCTACAATTACATTGACATCACAATGCCTAGGACACCAGTAATTTTTGGTATACCAAAAATTCATAAAAACTTGGTTAATCCACCAATCCAGGCACTGATTGATAGCCGAGTCTCTTTTACATACCCCAGTGCCCAACTTGTAGAAATTATCCTGAGCAAATATATTAAGAAAATATCACACATTTGCAAGGACTCGTGGACATTTTTAAAAAAGATAAGTGAAATTGATTACAGCGACTCACTGAACTTCCTTACTATTGACGTCATAGATCTATACACGTCTATACCTCACCTGGAGGCTATTGAATGGATTTCACTAATGTTAGATTGTTTGGGAGCACCCAAAAATGAAATTGATTTAGTATCCCAACTTTTAGACATCATACTTACGTCCAACTTCTTCATCTTTAATGGGAAATATTATCTCCAGAAACAAGGCGTAGCTATGGGGTCCCCATGTGGTGCTACAGTAGCTAACCTATTTATGGCCTACTGGGAGGTTGACAACATTCTTAAGGACGTTAACATAACGAACCGCATCAAGTTCTACACAAGACACTTGGATGATATTTTCATCCTTTTTGATGGCGATGAGACACTAGCAAATGAATTTGTTTCTTCTATTAATAACACAACTGACTTTTTAAAATTCACATCTAAATTATCAGAGCTAAGCAATGACTACCTTGATGTTCACTTGTATAAAGAAGTTAACAATTGTGAATATTCTTCAAAGATATACAGAAAACCAACCTACTGCAACTCCTTCTTACATTACAACAGCTGCCACCCATTCAAGCAAAAGAAGGCTATTATAAAGGGACAGCTAATTCGAGCAGCCAGGATATGCAGTAATGAGACACTATTCCAAGAAGAATGTAAAACCTTGGAAGTAATGTTCACCAACAGAGGATACCCAAATACTTTATTTGAAGAAATACTGGATGAGATCAATAATAAAAGAAGGGAAGGTCAATTTCTACCCTTACTTCCACACAATATTTTCAGTGGACAAGAGAATGACTTAGAGGCTAATCTGAGGGTTGGGGAGAACATATCCTTTTTTAGGGCAACCTCCAACACTGAGATAACAGGGACCTCATTTGTAAACAGTTTCATCACAAATTACACTATTGACTCGAGGAATATTCAAATTATACTTTATAAAAATTGGTATTACATAACAAATAATGAGGAACTCATGGACAAGTTAGGCACAAAACCTCTGATAGCATATAGGAGAGGCAATAATTTGAAAACTTTGCTAGAAAGAAGTAAACAGACGGAGCTAATGACTAGAACAAAAGGCTGTTTTCAGTGCGGGGCATGTAACTATTGCCATCTTGTGAAGGCCTCCAATTCCTTTGTAATACGCAACAAAAAGTACCACATTACACATAAGCTTAATTGTGATTCTAGATCCATAGTTTATTTAGCTAAGTGTAACTGCTGTGAAGCATTCTACATAGGCAAGTCTGACCGGAGACTACGGGACAGGCTGTACCAACATGATTATGCCATAAGGAAACTGAAAAAAGAAAACGCTTTAGCTAAACATGTAATGAAACATCAAGGACATAGCTTTCATTTTATTGCAATTGACCAGGTCAAGAAAACAGAAAGAGGGGGTCCAGTACCTCTCCTTTTGGAGAATAAATAGCTAGAATGGCAAATATTACTAGACTCATTTTCGTACCCAGGTTTGAATGAACACTGCAATATAGCTTGTGTCCTGAAAATGAGGAGCTATAAAAGATAACTCCTTTACCTTTGTCTTACTTCACTTTTCACTTCATTTTATTTTACTTTAATAGTAAATTGTAGTAACATATACTTTTCACTACTTTTAAGACTTATACTTAGCAAGGCTTTCAACTATAGTTGCAGGTAGTGATTTCACTAGATACTTTTTTACAAACACTTTTCTATAAACATTTTTTATATGCAGAACTGTTATGCATTGTTTTTAGACTGCTTTTATTGTGTATATATTTCTTACACATTTTCATGCTTTTAATGCACATTTGCTTGGTGTATGAATGTAACAAACTGTTGATGCATCAATGTTTCATGGTTTCCAACTGTTTTAAAAGTATGAAACTACACACTTTTGAGAATGCTCCTAAACAGAGCTTTCATTCCCTGAATTTACTTTTGCAAGAAATGCTGCTAACACGCCTTCATTGTGATTGCATTAATTAAGGCGAGGGTGTGTTGTATAAAAGCCTGACTCTGACACTGCATTCTACTTTTGCCTCTGATGAAGCTGTAGTTTTAACCACAGCGAAAACGCTTGTTTTAATAATAAAGTGTGTTAAGGTTCAAGTTTTTTTCTGACTTCGGTGTGGCTTTATACGTGCAAGTGGATTTCAATTTCAGTGTTGCAGCTTGTACTGCAAACAGCCTTCACAATAAGGACTTTAACATTTTTTGGGGCTTTACGGTGTTTGTCCGGACTGCTTTTGTGCATTTTACAGGTTTTCAAAATCCATCTGCCATGCCCACAAGGTATACACAAACACACTGAAAATATGGCCCTTGTAATTATCTACGAACAAACAGTTTTGTGAGCTTGTAACACCATTCAAATGCACAATAAACTCTTCAAAATGCTGTACTTAGCGAAATATGCTCTGTAATGGCTGTACTCTGCAAAATATGCCCTGTAATTGCTGTGCTTTGTGAAATATGCTTTGTAATGGCAATACTTTGTGAAATAGCTTTACTGTAACACTGCACAAACATGGGAACACTTTATACACTTCTAATAACTCGAATATCTTTATTCAGTACTAAAATGCACATGCTTTGCGAAAATGCAGTCATTTCTCCTCATTTTATTCATTTTATGCAATTTGGACTTTATTTCAAAATTTTCTGTAGTAATTCAAATATTTTTATCAATATCGTACATATCTGTTTATGCGACTATCATTTAGAGTGTTCTGTATGCCCCATTTCATATTATGCAAAAATAAATAGTGCTGAGCAAGTTTTAATACCTGAAATTCATTGCTGACCTATTTTGTGAAGTTTTGCACATTTAGGAATGATCCACTCCTGTATATTCTACCAGCTCCTAGCAAGTGCCTTAAGTCGTTTTACCCAGGCTGCCTTTGAATTCATGCCCCTTGGATATACCGGTTCTAATTCCTGTTCCTTTAGACATGCTGTTTCTTATACCATGTCCTTTTAGATATGCCTTTTTCTGACACCATGTCCTTTTAGATATTCCTTTTCTGCCACCATGTCCTTTAGACATGCCACTTCTGACACCATGTTACTTGTTCGTCTCTAACACATATAACAAGAAGACATGGAGTTTCTTTCAGATCTTTAATACATAGAAACACATCAGGATGAATAGCAGCATCATTAAATATGAGCAAACTAGTTAACAGACAGACCTTACATACATACATGCTTACATCTCAACTGCTTTCTACAAAATGGCAGTCAGGCTCACATGTGCTCAGTATTTATACACTTCTGCAAACCCTTGGATAGCTTCTTAAAGATATATACACACACACTGATCTGCAAGCAGGGTGCACTGTTGATATATTTCAACACAAGCAAAGCTCATAAATACATTTTCAGCACAAGCATCTGTACAAAATCAGTTTGATATACAAATGACATACGGTTCTAGTACATTTGTAACAAAAGCACCTTATATAAATCAGTTTGATATTCAAAGGACATATCATTCTTTACGAAACAACAGCTGGCTATGCTGGCACTTGCCCATATAATCATACCATGCTTAATAAGATGGAAGATAAGGCCAAATCCATGCAGATAGTCAAGGTTTTCTTCAGGTTCAACCTCCTCACTTCAGCCACAGTTACCCTACCAAACACTGATCCTTTCTGGCCTCCCACTCTAAGTCTAGACATAGAAAATCTCGATGGGAAAGATGTTAAAGGCAGCACCAGCATCTGAGACCATGGGAAGCAGATGCTAATAGGCCTGGAGGGAGCCCCCAGTAGGAAGCAATCGTGACTCTTCCATGACACTTCCTTTCTACCTCCTCTTAAGTGTTACCCTTCCCTCCTTAACCCCTCTCAGACTGGGAGGATGGCTGTCCCTCTTCCTAAAGAATTGGACCCTCATTACTAAAGATCAGTGGGTACTGAAAATCATTCATAGAGGTTACAAACTTCAATGGAAACAGCCTCCAGTTTGAAAAGGCTCCCATATATTCCCCATATATTCCACCAAACCAAAAGACAGAGGACTTAAAGCAAATACAGCTCTTGTGCACCCAATGGTTTGTGCAACCAGTACCAAACTCATTGCAAGGAAAAGGGTTCTACTCCAGGCTTTTTCTAGTCCCGAGAAAAGAGGGTATCTGGAGGTTAATTCTGGACCTGTCAAAGCTCAACTGATTCTTGCAGGTAGCAAAATTCAAAATGCTTATACTCAAAAGCTTCTGCCCAAGATTTCTCCCAATGCTTTCATAGTAACCTTAGACCTGCATCTTATGTTTGTAAGGTAAACACCTTAACCATTATGCCAACCTCCCACACCTAAAGGACCCATACCTCCACATTTCCATAGAAAAATCTCACAGGAGGTTGTTATGCTTCAGAGCAGGAGTGAGGCATTATCAATTCTCTGCTCTGTACTTTGGATTGTCCACTGCACCCAGGTCTTCAGAAAATGCCTAGACCCAGACGTGACCTTCTGTAAGGTCAAAAGGCATTCAGTTTTACCCCTACTTAGATGACTGCCTAATTCAGGCAACAGATCTAGGAATGCTCAAAGCTCATCTGCTTTACATCCAAAAGATATTGGTTTCTCTGGGCTTCACCATCAATACCTAATTGTCTCAGACCATCCCCACAAACAGGATTGTGTTTCTGGGGGCTTTGCTGAACTCATCACTTCAGAAAACTTCCCTTTCTCCAGACAAGGTTACCTTTCTAACTCTGTACTTCCCAAAAGCTCCTCAGCAGGAACTACCTGACAGCCAGAGACTTCTTCAGAGCCTTGGGTTACATGGTCAGTTGCATCCTCATGATCCCCCTTGCTAGATTACATATGAGTAAGCTGCAGTGTTGCCTTGGAAATGTGTGGTGCCAGAACTCTAAATCCCTCAACTTCAGGGTGAAGCTTCTCCCCTGTTTCAGGAAACAGTTTGCCTGGTGGGCCTGACCATGTTCCCTCAACCCAAACTTTCCCTTCCAGTTCATCCCTCAGGACCAAACTCTAACCACGGATGCCTTGGAAATAGCCTGTGGAGCCCACTACAACAAATTCCAGACTCAGGACAGCTGAGACTCCCAGTTTAAGAATAAACATGTCAACCTAAAATAACTGATGGCAGTCCAAAAAGGCCTGATTGCCGTCAAAGACCAATGAAAACCAGGAGTATTCCTGTTGTAAAGACAGATAATACCATGGTTATCTGATACATAAAGAGGCAAGGGAGGATTCACTCTTACCCTCTTTATTGCCTAGCTACGGACCTTTGGGAAATTGCTAACTCCCTAGGCATGCACCTCATGACACAGTATCTACCAGGAAAGACCAATCAACTGGCAAATCACCTAAGCAGGAATCTGTCAGACCTTCACAAGTGGCAGCTGCACTGAGAAGTTTTTCTCAGCAAAGCCAAAGAATGGGAGTGCCACAGATAGATCTTTTTACTACCAGAGAAAACATTTAGTTGAAAAAGTTTTGCTCAAGAACCAAAACAGGGTCAGCCTGGAAGACAGCTGCATTGTCCTTTCCCTGGACAGGCCTATTCCTCTATGCCTTCCCCAATACCCTTGCTCCTCAGGGTGCTGCTGAAGATAATGGAAGAAGGTTCAATGGTCATTCTAATGTCCCCAGATTGGCAAGACAACAATGGTGTCCTCTGTTGTTCAGTCTAAGCAAGAAGGAACCACAGTTGCTGCCAAAGTGAATTGCCCTCACATGGTCTGGAGGCTTCTTTCCACGATGGGTGTAGCATCACAAAAAACAAGGACTCCATCATACACCCTAACCTGAACACTCTCAAACAGACAACTTGGATAATACCTTGACACCCTGGCAGGAGGCATCCCTTGGCAAACAGGTCCTGGACATTCTGAAAGAAGGCGGGAGATCTATCACAAGACAACCTTACTCTTCCAAATAGAACAGCTTCAGTATATGGTGCAGACAGAAAGGACAGAGCCTTCTACAAGCTCAGATGCCTCTGATCCTGTCATATTTATCAGGACTTTTTGCAAAAGGGCTTTCTTATTCCTCTGTAACAGTGCACTCTTTAGCAATTTCAGCTTATTTGTCTACTCAACCCCCACTCTTTTCTCATCCTGTCATAAAACAGTTCCTGAGATCAACATTAGACCCCAGAGGAAACCTCCTATTCCCCAATGGAATCTCAATCTCATTCTGTAGAAGTTCACCATCCCACCTTTTGAGCCAGCTGCCTCATTAGATATTAAATTCTTGACTTAGAAGATAGTTTTCTTATTAGCTGTTACTTCAGCTAGAAGGATTTCAAAGCTTCAAGCCCTTATGTATGTGGAACCTTTCATCATTTTCCACCCAGACAGAGTCTCTTTTTTAGGAAGAACCCTACCTTTATGCATAAAGTGGTTACACACATCTATTTAAATCAAACAGTCTACTTGCCTACCTTCTTCCCTAACCCTCAAAACAAGGGAGAAAGAATATTCCATACTTTGGATCCGCACGGTCAACTGCATTACAACTTGGATGCAACAAAGAATGACAGGAAATCTGACCAGCTGTATGTGGACTTTTCCTGTAGCTCTAAAGGGAGACCAGTTTCCACACAAACAATCTCCAAATGGATCTCTCATTGCATCTTGCGTTGCTACAGCCATCATGGAAAGAAGCCTCCAGTCCCTGTGCCATCACACTCCACTAGGGCTACCAATACATCTACTGCTTTTCTAAAAAGGATGGCCACAAAGGACATTTTGAAAGCTTTCTACTTCATCCTGTGTACATGCCTTCACCAAACATTTCCACCTGCCAACCTTCATGAAGTCCATTGTGGGGCTTGCCACTGCCATCGTACAGGGCATCTTTTCCTCTCCATAATCTTTCTACCCTCCTTTCACCTTTAGGAGTCATCACATCAGTTATGACTGCAACAGTGAAACATGAAGAACATAGTACAGTTGTGTACACTTACCATAAATGAAGATGTTCAAATGTATTCACTGTTGCAGTATTCTTTCCCTCCCTCCTTCCTTTCTTTTCCCATGGGACTACGGTGGTTATTCTCTTTACCTCCAGGTTCCCCCTCCTCCTCTTCTGTACATACCCTGGAGTTTCTGAATTTAGGTCCTTGATCTTCTGGATCTTCTGGGGATCTCCTATCTGTGAGGGGCAAGAAAGTACTGAGGTTATGGCACCAGCTGACTCCCTTAATACTTAGACATCTTGAAGATGATCTAGCCATCCGCTGATTTCAGACGGAGGAGGTGAAAATTCTCTGATAGTCAGGCCAGCCAAGGGCTTCCACAGCAGGAAAGCCTAACAGTTATGACTGCAACAGTGAACACCCTTATGCATCTGCATTTATGATGTGTGCACAACTTACTTTTCACAAGCATTGACTGTATTCATACCATTTTAACTGCTATATTACCTGTTGGATGGCAGAAATGTCCAATATTTGCTAGATGCAGCAAAAGAAAAACATCAGAACAGAAACACCTCCTTTTTATATGTAATAGAGCATTTTTCAGACCTGTAGGACAGATTAAGGACTATAATGCCTATATTAATAGAACATATGGCTAACACCTAGGAGACACAAGAGAGAGAGCTTTTAATAAAAATACTAATCTCAGAGATTTCAAAACAAGAAATAAAGTACTTGTTTTAATACTCTCTAGTGAAAATAAATTCCTTGCAAAGTAGCAATGACTTTTTTTTTAAATTGTAGAGAAAGTAAACTATAAGGTGAGATAACTAACAAATAAGAAACCAGAGTAGCCATACCACAAAAATGTCCTGAAACCTTGGTGAGAAACTGACGGTTCTGTAATAAGCATGTTTGCAGAAGTTTATATTCCCACAGCATGTCCAGAAGTCAAAATAGAAAGACATTATCAATGTTTCATAAGAAGTGAATGAATAAGGACATCATTTCAGATTTTCTTGGTTGATTCATTTTAATCCAACACAATATAAAATGGTGACAAAGTAAGTTTGGTGCCGCACCAAATATCAGAATTCCATTGAAAAGCAGTTAAGGAAGAGGTTCAGAATATGCTCAAACTTGGGCTAAGAGAGGAATCCCAAAGTGAGTTAAATAGTTCCATGGTACTCATTCCCAAACAAGACTGGTCTGCTATGTTTTTCGTTGACTTCAGAAAGTTGAATTGCATATCAAAATCTGATTCATATGCTTTGACCCAAGAGGATAAATTGATTGAAAGGTTGGGCAAGGCTAGGTTTTATCTAGGCTTCTATCCACCTTGGACCAAATCAAAGGCTATGGGAAAATTCCACTTGCCCAATAAGCTAAGAAAAAATGGCATTTTTAGCACCAGATGGACTTTTTACTTCATCTCACTGGAACACCTGCAACATTACAAATGGTAATGAACAAATTCTTAGACACAATAACCGATATAACACCATCTACCTGAATGATATGATAATATTTTTTGAGGACTGGAAAGCCATCCCCTTAAAGTACATTATACTCACCGCATCGGGTTGAAGTGACTACTAAAGCAGCTTAGTGCAAGTTAGTCATGGCAGACGTCCACTGTTTGGGCTGTGTAATGGCTAAGGAATAGTGAAACCACATGTGGAAAAGCTGAACCCAAGAAAAAATTGGCCCATGCCAACCACTATGAAACAATTAAAGACAACATTTTTAGGCCTGGCTAACTACTATTGAAAATTCATACCCAAATCTAATACTATGGCTTGCCCTGTGAACTAACTTGGCCAACAGTAAGGCTACCTTGAATGTTAAGTGGACAGTTGAAACAGAAGAGACCTTTAAACAATTGTTATATTCAGAATCAATACTGACAGCTCTAGATTTTTTCTAAACAATTCTTTGTATATGTGGCTGCATCTGACGTATGCATAAACACAGTAGAATTTCAACTTATAATGGGTGAATCCCATTTGTTGCATCGGCAAGAAGACAGCAATGCTAAGAAATACTTTTCTGTAACCTCCTTTGCAATTATGTGGGGATTTAATACCCCAAAATATTGCTTGTTATCAAAGGTATAGCTAAGCACATTCATTGTATTCAAATAAGTACATTTTTTCTAATAATCTCTCAGAAACGTATAACGCAGATAGCACAGAACACATACAGCTTTATAAAACATGCTTATATGATAGGAAAGAATCAATAAAAATACTCTTTTTAAAATTATAAGTCGAAGCAGTTAAAATAGCATGCACCTTTCTGAAGTGTATAGAGGCAACATTTTGAAGGCTGAGTACACTTTTTAAAGGATTGGTAGGTGGTAGAATAGTAGCATGAAGTCTGACTACAAAATATAAATTTCTGGCCACACCTCTACTTATTAGGGAGGGAAGTTGCATTGGTAACTGACCTTGCCTCTGTACAATACTTCTACAAACAAAAAGATTGTAATCCAAAACTATTATGATGGGCTTTAACCATTTTGGCTTGTTGATTTCAAGGTCTGCCAACACCCTCCTGGCCACCGGCAGTTAAATGTTGGTGGGTGGTCTTGGGCCTGCAGCCCATCTGGTGGGGCTAGGATAGATGGATCTGCACTCGGGGGGGGGGGGGGTTAACACTGTAATTGCTAAGCCAGGGAGTGAACCGAGGAAATGCATTGCTATAGGACATGTAGGATTGCCCTTTGACAGAAAGCTGCCTGTAGAGCTACGTCAAAGGTGCTCCCCTGCAAACAGTCAGATTCCTGACCTTTACACTGACAGATGATCTGGAAGAGAAGTCTTGGGAGGACTGAATGCCTGAGAAGGATGACTGCATCCCTCATTTACTTGACTAGCGCTATTAGCTTTCCTTCTAGACAAAGAGATACAACTTAGTGAAAAGGATCAATTGTTTTAAGTCTTTTGTTACTAAAAAAGGTACTTACGTGTTATCACAACCAGATTCCGAACAGATGTTCTCCTCCTGAAAAGATCTTGTGAAATTGTCTGGGGAAGTGTGTGTCACTAAACTCTCTTTATGTTGAGAAATAGGTCATGTGTATAAACATCCAGCAGCGTATGGGGCCTTTAGGAGAGAGGATACACTGACTCAGGTAATCTGTTCTGATACCTGTTTGTAATTATAGGTCTACCTCTTTGCTCAGCTAATAGGGACAAAGCCACAAATAATGAGGGAGCAAAGGCTCAAAATCGGGACGTTTTTGTAATATGATTTCTACATCACCTCACTTAATAAATACTTACGATTGACATCAACATGCATTTTCTAAGGACTAATTTCACATGTAAAACAGCTGTTTCTGGCAAATGCCCTTAAACCTGTACCATCACTATCTTCTGAGATATATGCAAGCAGGCACGCCACCCAGGAGTACAAAATGTCACCGTTATTCCTCTACCTGCCCCATACCCACTGTGACACACTAATACGTACTTGCTTACACACTCCTTTCCAGCTTAACAAACTTCTTTTCTAAGAAACACAATGAATTATGTGACTTTGAAAATCTGGTTGCATTAATACGTAAATACCCTAAAAAAATAAATAACCTAAAAACAACTAACAATCTAAATAACAATAATAATACTTCCTTCTCATTTCAACCCATCCCCACAAAAAACAGAAAAATTCCTAAAAATATTTAAACCAACTACAACTGCAGCTGATAACTTACTAGGAGAGTTCCTAAATATTGTAACTGAGGCTATATCTTATCCCATATCAATACTGATTAACCACTCGATTTTTGAAAATTACGTCCCTACCATCTGGAAAATTTCTTATATTATCCCCCTACATAAAGTTGGTAAAATCAACTGAACTAACTAATTATCGTCCATAGCTATCCTATCCCCACTTTCAAAACTCCAGGAGAAATGTATACATTCCCATCTTATGAGATATTTCACATCCAGTAACTTACCTGCCATCTCCCAACATGGATTTAGACCATCCCATAGTACAACCAGTGCTCTACTTATTTTTACCAACGCCATAAACCAATACAGGAATGAGGGAAACAAAGTCTCATCAGTTTTCTTGGATATGTCTAAAGCCTTTGACACAGTCTCCCACAACAAACGTTGAACGACTCTCTCAGACTTACAGATACACCTTTCATGTGTGTCATGGTTCCATAGTTACTTGACAGGTTGTCAGCAGGCCCTTTTACCCGTGGAGTCCCACAGGGATCCATACTTGGCCCTCTTCTCTTCAGTATTTTCACTAATAACAAACTCAGTCATCTCACTTGCCACCATTATCCAATATGCAGATGATTCGGCATTAATATGTGCAGCCCCTACCATGCAGCAACTTCAGTACAAAACACAACAGGCCTTTGCATTAATTGAAACATGTCTGGCTTACCTCCAACTTATTCTTCAGCCCCCCCCCAAAAAAAGTATGATCTTTCAACCTAACAGACCACTAGATTCTCCCCACAGTTCCACATCACTGCTAATAACAACACAATTATTATACCTGAACCATCCACCAAACTACTACAAGTCATTGTAGATGATAAGCTAAGATTTGACTTATATACACCACAAACAATTAAAAAAGTCCACAATGGGCACGCTTTACAGAAACCAACATTTTTTAACAGACTCCTCAATAGCTGCCATAGCCAGAACCCACCTACTAGCAACTCTGTTATACACATTACCAACCCCCCTGGAAAGGCCTTTTGCTTTGGTAAAGTGACTTTTGATTTTCAGTACTTGGTTGATTCATTTCAAGTAGCACACAAGTCTTTGCATTTTTGAGTGTCAAACATTTGTTAGACAAACTTTAGTCATGCAGCCATATGAAATAAATGTTTGCATGCTGCCTACTTTTTTCCTTTTTTTCTTTTTTTTTGTCGATCTGTCCTGCATAATGGCTAAACAAGGTTCTTTAGACACTGCCATATACCTGGTTATCAAATAAAGCAATAAATAAAATTTCAGTGACCCCCCCCCCCAACTACATTGTATAAACCTTCACAACAGCTGCCCAGAGAACAAAGCTAGAGTAAACAACCAGGCTCAACCCCCTCCATTTTAAGTTGGTCTGAAGTTAGAGATTGACTGTAATACAGTTTCTAGCAATATTTGTGAGCTAAAAAAGTGAAAGTGAAAACCATAATTCAAGGCTTATTAGAAGGAGCCAGCACAGACTCATCATGACTGGATAATCACCTGATCATCAAAGACAAGATGAGCACTGATCATTTTTAAACAAGAAGGAAGTCCTCTTGGACCTTCTCTATACTGAAAGGTATAACAAACACTTAGTATAAATAGACATACCCTGCTGTGGTCAGCCAATGAGCACAGTATTTGGAATGTGACTTGAAGCACCAGTGATTTGAGTTTTGCACTGAACTTAAAGGATCAGCGTCTTCTGAAAAAGACTGAGCAGACAACCAATTGTTACACATCTTTTGGCAGGGTTTAGGTAGAACTCCATCCATGTATTTATTAAACTGTTTGCCCTGTTCTGTGCCATGGTAGCAGTGAGCAGAGCAGAGCAGATAAGACTTTAAATCTCCGGCAACAGTCCCAAGCTGATTTTGCAGGATGTCTAGCAGTGGCAAGCTGACAGAAATAATCTTTTTCTTGCCAGTGTGTTGAAGGACTTCTGGCCAGTGGGCCATGCCTGGTATGCATCCCGTTGGATATTCCCAGGGGACATCTACAGTAACTTATCAAACCACCCCACCCTATTCATCTTAACATGAAAAAAGCAGCAGATGAACTCCAAGATCCTTTGAATTTGCCAGGCTCTGCACACTGTCACAGAGACTAAGCTTAGTAACCCTAAAAAGCAATCTAATTTCTTTTGCTTCCATCTTTGATTTTGTCTTTACTATTACTAATAAAAACTCATAACCATAGCGATGATGAGGACATATATATCAGCTGAAAAATTCATCATGTGACATAGGTGTCACTTCATCAGTAAAGTCCAGTACAGTACCTGCAGTACTGCCACCAGTGCATAGATCCCCTGGACAGTTTCATGTTCTATCTTAATTTGTCGGCCAGGTAGGTAAAATGTTCCTCACATCCAATTCATCCATGCCCTGGTGCAATACAATACACAATATACATTGGCAGCTTAAAGTAGGCAATCAACCAAAAAAATATATATATAATATGTATGTATGTATGTATATATATATATATATATATATATATATATATATATATATATATATATTTCTTTTTTCCCTAGTTGACTGAGTTGAAACCACACAGAGAAAAAACATGTAGACAAGGGCACAACATGCAAACACCATACAGACAATGACCAGAATCAGTATTAAATCCTGAGCCCAGAAGCTGTGAACCAGTGATCTTACTATGAAACAGTTCTGTTCCTTGTGTACTCCATCATGAACAAAATTCCAGAGTACTGCAACTCTTTCATGCAATGTAGCAGCTCCATAACAATTGAGAAAGAACCAAGGCTTCTAATTTGCATATGCTGATTTGCATCAGAAAAGCATCACAATTAGCAGTGAACCACTCCAATGCACATCACAGATCAGTCACTTTACACCAAAATAACCATATTCTGTGCAAGCAGTAGTGATGCAACAGCCCTCACACCACCAAACTGGATACTTTCCATATCAGGGAAAGAACTCAATAAAGCATAGTTGCTAGAAAAGCAGATTCAGAGCTTCTGTAAACCAGAGTAAGGAGAAACATACATTCATACATTCATCAACACATGTAACAGCTTTTGGTATAAGTACCATATGAGAAAAAAGAAGTAAACAAGACTGAGTGGCTGAGTCAATAAGCCACTGCCTGATAAGTATATTTTTTGGCATTTCTTTTCAAAGTTCTGCATTAGCCTAATTTTTTTACTTGATTGATTTAGATATATAGATTTGCTGGATTGTGATCTATGCTGAAATTGCTGTTTTTTTCTCCCACCCTTATTCCTGCTGTGTTAAATAGTGGTCTAACAACTTTTGTGTGTTTCCCACCCTCCGCCCCTATTGGTATCTTCTTCTTATACTTGGCTTTGCAATTGCCTGCACCTGCTGTATATTTGATCTGTGACACTCCTCCCAGTTTATTGTCATTAGCTCATTCTACCTAATACAGAGAAAAAAACATTTTTTTCACTTTATTCATCTGCTCTTACTGCATTTGTGTTTCTTCCTACTTTATTACATTATTTTGCTTTTGCCTCTTCTTGAAAGTACTCAATTGTACTTGTTCTTCTGCATTTATTACTGCTTGGTAGTAGCCTGATTAACCTGTAACTGTTATTCTAAGCCTTTTGGTTTAAGCATTTGGGCTTCAGACCAGTTGTTTTACATTAAGAAGATTTGTGATCTGCACTGTTGTGGCAGGACAGGTAGCGTACATCCTTCTAAGTTGTGAATTGCTGATTGAAGGCTCAGTGTCTGTTATTCTAAAAGTGTATTAGTTCTGGTTTAGGCACTTGGGCTTCAGGCCACTTATTTTACATCAAGAAGGTTTGTGGTTAGCACTCGTGTGGGAGGAGAGGCTAGATTGTGCCCTATTGAGCTGGGAATTTCTGGTTAAAGGCTTATTGTACCTGCTTATTTGAACTGTTTCTTCTGAATTTGGTGTGCCTTGTTTGCTGTAGCATAGACTAGATTCAGGCCTGCTGAATCTAGCTTTGTTTGTATAACATGAGCACTGATCCAGGTCATCTTTTTTTGGAGAAGGTTCGCCTGCACCCTAGTGGCAGGTGTGTGCTGTTAAAACTTGTCTGATTAAAGACTGTTGGAACACGGCTCAGTTTTGAGCTTTTTACTGGTTAACTGGGTCATTTGTTTAAATCAGTTTGCTCATTTTCTATTGCTATATAGAAAAAAATTGTCCTTTATTCATCTGCATTTACTGTATTTGTGTTTCTTCCTACTTTATTACTTTATTTTGCTTTTGCTGCCTGTTCTTAAAAGTACTTAATTGCATTTATTCTGCTGCATTTATTACTGCTTGTTAGTAGCCTGATTAAATTGTAACTGTTATTTTAAGCTTTTGGTTTACGCAATTGGGCCTCAGACCAGTTGTTTTACATTAAGAAGGTTTGTGGTCTGCACTGCTGTGGCAGGACAGGTAGCTTACATCCTTCTAAGTTTGGAGTTGCTGATTGAAGGCATAATGTCAGTTATTCTAAAAGTGTATCAGATCTGGTTTAAGCACTTGGGCTTTGGGCCAGTTATTTTACATTAAGCAGGTGTGGTCTGCACTCTTGTTGGAGAAGAGGGTAGAGTTGCCCTTCTGAGTTGGGAGTTTCTGGTTAGAGGCTTATTATGCCTGCTTATTTGAACTGTTTCTTTCTGAAATTGGCATGCCTTGTTTGCTGTAGCATAGACTAGTTTCAGACCTGATGAATCTAGCTTTCTTTGTATAACTTAAGCACTAATCCAGCCCATCTTTTTTTAGAGAAGGTTCCCCTGCACCCTAGTGGCAGGAGTGTGCAGTTAGAACTTATCTGATCGAAGACTGCTGGAACAGGGCTCAGTTTTTAGCTCTTATTGGTTAATTGGTTAATTTGTTTAAATCAGTTTGCTCATTTGTTACTGTTATTAAAAAAATACACTTTATGCATTGCCGCTTAGTTAGAGTTAAACTATTCCCTGCACCATAAAATCTGCTCTTCAAATTTTCCCTTAGAACTAGTCAGCTTTTTAATTTTAGCACTCAAATCTGTTTCTTTGAACTCAGAACTTGTTCAGAACCCATAAGTACTAAATAAGCTACTAATTACTACAGCACTCACCTTTCCTCACTTATCCAGAGGAAAACAGTTTTTGTACTTAATAAATAAGCACCTATCCAGGCATGTCTAAGGGTCAGCTCCCGGTGTTTTCTCCTGTCTACATGATGAATCGGAGCATCTTGGGGAAATGCAGTAATTGCCTCATGTACACAGACAACCCTCTCCTCCTACCACCCATCACTACAACCTGTGAGAGATGCACTTATATAGCCAAACTGGAAGCAAAGATCTCTTCACCCAAGACTAGACTAAACAGTCAAGAGGAGAAGGTAAATACTTGCACCACACCACACTCATCACATAGTCCCTCAAAGCCTACACCACCAAAACACACACATAGAAACACAAAACACACACCTACATTCACAGAGGCTCTCAATAAAAATCTGCCCAAGCAACAGAGCCCTCCAAAGCAGAAACGCATGCAACCTCCACCCCCCCAACACAACTC
Source organism: Protopterus annectens (assembly GCF_019279795.1). Classification (NCBI taxonomy): domain Eukaryota; kingdom Metazoa; phylum Chordata; order Ceratodontiformes; family Protopteridae; genus Protopterus; species Protopterus annectens. The sequence goes on along the minus strand of NC_056746.1, from coordinate 517,026,519 downwards.
AAATGACACATAGCCCACAAACTCAGTGTGCCACTCAACCACGGCCCATAAGGCATAACAATGTACCCAACACTCTAGTCATAGGTGACTCTATAGTCAGGCACACTGATGTTCCACTTACCAGGCTAAACAAGGAGAAAGTTACAGTCAGTTGCCTGTCAGATGCCAGGATCTGCCACATAATGCACGCACTCAGGTCACTCCACAACAAGTACAAATATGACTCTGTCATTGTCCATGTTGGTGTGAATGATCTGAGACATACCTCCCTGGACTACATGAAAAGAGACATAGAGGAGCTCTCTGATCTTGTAGCCCAGGCAGTTATGACCCTAGCCCTGAGTAGCATCCTGCCATCACCCAGAATGATACCACAGTACAAGGACAAAATGATTGACTTCAACAATTGGCTAAGCTTCTGGTGTCATTCTAAGGGGATCCAGTATATGTCTGCCTGGGATGACATGATCGACAGACCACGATGCTTTGCCAGAGATGGCCTGCACCTGTCACCTTTGGGATTCCGAATACTGGCAAAGGCTCTTGCCACCCCTATAGTGCCTTTTTTAGGCAAGGTTCAAATGACAAATTCACCACCATAACAGGTACAAGCAAGCAAAATCTGAGGGTAATGCTACTTAATTCTAGAAGTCTAAACCTCAAAATGCACTCACTCAAGGCACTCCTTAAAATGGAGAACATCGACATCTGTGCAGTGTCAGAGACTGGGATCAAGGCTCCAGAGAGCACCCCTGCATTACCAGGCTATAATTCATACCACACTTTTCGGCCACCTAACCTGGACTGAAACACTAACGGCGGAGGCGTGTCCATATTTATTAAGGATACCCACACCTCCAGGCTAGTTGCTTAGCGTAATGCATCCGAGATTATCCAAGTGCAACTAACTCTGGGCAAGACCGCAATCCAAATTGTAGCTTGCTACAGATCCCCCATCATGCCCCAGGATTCCCACTCTTCATTTCTAGATACACTGGAAAATATGAGGGTACAATCCAACACCCTAAGAATGGGTGATTTCAACTACCCCACCATTAACTGGGAAAACTACTCATGTACCAGGTCTTTTGCTCAACATTTTCTGGAATTCATAAATTCAAACACCTTGGATCAACTTATCCACACCCCCACCAGGGGCAGCAATATCCTAGACCTGGTCATTACCAATATGGGTGACCGGTGTACCACACCAAAGGTCAGTTTCTCATTGGTCATATCCGACCACAAGCTAATCACCCTAGACATCAACATCCCATCCCCACCCCCCCATTAGGGAAACTACCGTAAAATGTTTCTCCAAAGCCAACGTCACGCTTCTTAAGACAGAAGTGGCAAACTTCACGACACCCATGCAGACGGACAATAGAGGTATGACTGCTGAATCCTACACAATTGTACTTTATAAGCACTTATACGAGTGCATGGATCATGCTATCCCTAACAGAACTAAGATGCTATCCTCCAAAAAAATGAAGCCAATCTGGTGGTCCTCTGCCATAAACAAACTCTACAACAGAAGAAAGAAACTGTTGCAAAAAAGAGTAAAATGCCATGAGTGGAGGAACTCCCTGGTCAGCCTCAGTAAGAAGCTGAAATCCCTCATAAAATCCTCCAAAGCTAGTTACGAAAACAAAATTGTCACTGATTCTAAAGACAGCCACAAAGCATGCTATAGCTGTGTCAAGAATCTCAATGGCAACACTCAGATCTGCTCTGAATTACAGCACAATGGCACTAAATATACAGAACCAACTGATATTGCCAACATCCTGGCAGATAGGTTCAGTGCTAACTTTACCCCCCTCTCACCCCCTAAAAGGCCTATGTCTATATCGAAAGAATGCAAAGTTCCTGTAATCACGGCTGCACAGGTAAAACACTCTCTTTTTCTTTCTTTGTCTGTCTGTCTCTGCCTGTGTCTGTCTGTCTGTCTGTCTCTCTCTCTCTGTCGGTCTTTGTCTCTTTCTGTCTCTCTCTCTGTCTCTCTATCTCTCTCTCTCTCTGCCTTTGTCTGCCTCTCTCTCTCTCTCTCTCTCTCTCTCTCTTGGCTTCTCTCTGTCTCTCTCTCTCTCTCTCTCTCTCTGTCTCTGCATCTCTCTGTCTCTGTCCATCTCTCTCTCTCTCTCTTTCTCCCTCTAACCCTGTCTGTCTCTGTCTCTCTGTCTCTGTCTCTGCCTCTCTCTCTCTCTCTCTGTTTCTCTCTCTCTCTCTCTCTCTCTCTGGCTGTCTCTGTCTCCATCTGTCTTTTTCCCTCTCTCTCTCTTGTTGCCTTTCTCTGTCTTTCTCTCTCTCTTCTCTCTGTGTCTCTCTCTGCCTCTTTTTCTCTTTCTCTCTCTGAGTCTCTGCATGTCTTTGTCTGCCTCCATCTGTCTCTCTTTCCCTGTTTCCCTCTCTTTCTGTCTGCCTCTGCCTCTCTGTCTCTGTGTCTCCCTCTACTCTCTCTCTCTGCCTCTCTCAATCTGTCTCTGCCTGTCTCTCTCTATCTCTCTTTTTGTCTCTGTATGCCTCTCTCTGTCTCTGTGTATATTTATGTCTGGTTCTCTCTTACTTTCTCTGTTTCTCCCATTCTCTGTCTCTCTATCTCTATCTGTCTCACTCTCTATCTCGCTCTTTGCCTCTGTCTGTCTCTGTCTGTCTCTCTCTGTCTGTCTCTCTCTCTCTCTCTCCCTAAATCTTCCTTTCTCTCTCTGCCTGTGTCTGTCTTTGTCTGTTGTTCTCTCGCTGTCTCTTTCTGCCTCTCTCTGTCTCTGTCTGTCTCTTTGGAGAAAAGTAGAGATAGCAAGGGCAATCAAAGTAGACTGAAGACAGTCAAGTGACTGTGGGAATTTGGGTGGGTGGGATGCTGAGATAAATATGGGTACCAGGTAGAACAAGGTAATTAACCAGGCAATCTACTATGATGCACTGTAAAAAATATCTGAACAGAATACCTGTTAAATCACAAAGTATATGTTTTAAATACTTGTTAAGTTACACAGTATCTGTTTTATTAAAGGAGGCTGTGAAACAGCAGGGAAGCTGTTGATCACCTCAGGGATTTTTCCTGATGCACGCATTCCATAGATGGAGAAAATACTAAAATATCCAAGTTATATGACAGACCTATAGCAGAGTCTACATGTAAAGTCGCAGTTGCATTATTTTTAGAATATTTCACATAACCTTAGATCATCTGCAATCTGTATCATCTATTCACTGGTAAACAGACTGTGTTTAAAGCCATGTTCAAGTTAATTCAACATCAATTACATCAATTTTTCCAGGTCTAAAATAAAAATATTTTGATTGTAATAATCTTACTAAATCATTTCCAGAGTTCATATATGGAAAGAACATTTTATAACCTGATCTCATGTATTTTCTCTATGATTGCATTCATAATTTAATGTACTACCCTCTACCACTATGTTTTGCAACAGCTTACAAGTGCACACTTTGTACAAATCAACAAACTGTTACCCAACATTTTGAAGTACTCTATTCAATTTTCATTTAATGTAAATCAAAACCTTATTTCAGTGAGATTGACCCCTATACTCAGCACATTTGCTATTATTTTCATAAGAGTTTTTTTCTGTATTCGTATGCTTATTGTTATATAACATTACTGAACACAGATGTTCCATATTATGATTTTTTTTTCAGTTTTTGGCTGATAACTACATTCAGAAGTGAAACACCGTAAGAATGGCCTACAGATCTGTAAGTTTTAGTACACTAAATTCTAAACATTGCAATAAGAAACAGACAATCAAACGCACATTTGATTTAAAATTACTGAGCATTCTAGAAAATAGAAATAGGTCAAGGGAACATCTATTATTATTTTAAGAAATGACAATTCTCAATAATACATCGTAATGTTGCAAACACAGATGTGGCAAGTGTGTAAAGCATCAACACTTTTTCCCGAAGTTTAAGTTTAAATCTTACCCAGAACAGTATTTTCCTTCTTCTTGTTTTCTTTCTTTCTTTATTTTTTAATTAAAAAAATTTAGATCTCTTTCTCCAGTCCTAACTTGCAATTATGGCTCACATATTGTATTACAGGGTATACAAAAGCAAAAAAATAGTTACGTCATGTGTTCTCATGAGTTATTGTCCTCTTGCTAGCTTGGCTTTCTTCAACCCCAATTGTCACTTCATCCAACAACAGGAGCTGGACATGACAATGGACACTGAGTTGGCTGAAATGTCTACAGCCATGTGTTTATTCACAAATCATTGCCAACTGCACTTCTGAAGGGGGTTTGCAGTATGCTAGGCTTAAAAGCAATCATAACTAATAAATGGCTTCATAGACAAAGAAGATAGCCATCTACAAGTAGCTACTGGCTGTGAACATGGGTCTTACCCAAAGAGGGTGCCGTCCTGCCATCTAAACATTAAAAACTGGCTTCCTGCAAACCTTGATGGTTTGCTGCAGAAACCAGGCCCTCTCAACATTTTCATGATTACTCTGACAAAATACATCTCACAACCCATAACCATGGAAGCCATCAGTTTACCCTGTGGCTAATCCTTGATGGAGAAGGTAACTGAAATGACAATTCTGTAGGGAACATGTAAAACCATGATTATCATCATTAAACAGCAGAACATCACTACCCCCACTTTCTTCCCGGACAGCTTTTATGAGGATGGGAAAATGGGTTCAAAAGTCATTAGTCAGTTGCTAGGCAACAAAGACTTTACTTCTTACCACTTTAGTTATCTAGCTGTAACATAGCCCATCTCTCCATCTGAAAATCTACTTATTTATCCCCCTGTTTCATCTAACCTGAACCTATGCCATGTGGAAAGCTTCTAAAAACCACTCTAACTTTATAGTCTCCCATTTAACTTTCCTCTCAGTATCTATTTTATTGTAAATAAATTGCACATCCTTTGCTATGCATTGTTGAGAGACAAGTCATTGAGAATTCAGTCTAACAAAAAAAACTGATTGAACATTTGACCAGATAAAACAATACCCATGCTTTTCCCACTTGGGCAGCTTCCACCTCCCATTTCTTTCCCTAAGAGCAACCAGAAAAATAAGCCAACACCAAAATGAGGCGAATGTGCACAAGCAGAATTTATTCATGATTCGTAGTCATTTAGACATGCAGGTACTATGCATAGACACAATCTTATGTCACCTCCTATATCTTTATAAAACTAGCACTCTACAAACACCTATACTAGGGACCTAAATCTATACCAGCAAACAAAACTCGCTGGAGGGCTAGGTTCCTAATTCAGAAAATTTCCAGCCTATGGAATAAGTTACCAATTACAGGTCAAGCAAGGAAGTACTTTGGCTACAATTAAGGATAGTCTTGATGGCTGAATGTGTAGACATAAATTTACACCAGGGATTGTCATGTACAACCCTGCTCAGTCTGAAAGATGAGCACTATTAAATGCTTGTAAGGGGTACTGAAAACGTTGAAGTGTGTCTGCTTAAAGGACTGTATGGTTAGGCCTCTTATAGTCCCAGTGATCACTTGCCTAGTAGTGTTCCTATATTCCTATGAAGTTTCTAGAAATAATGTCACACTCCTTGACCAAATGGCCCAAAATTACTAGTAACAAGTATGCACATAGAATGGCACAAGCAGCAACTACTGACTGTTCCACAGCACTCACAGTCTTCCTCATGACAAGTGTTTTCTGCATCTAACCATCAGGCCTGGCATCCTTCTAGGTTTGAGGGGCAGCCACAGAGATTCAGTCCCCTTTACACTCCCTCAGATTTTAGATGAATGGGAGGGAGTGGGAAAAGCCCCCCCACACACACACACACACACACACACACACACACACACACACACACACACACACACACACATTGCTCAGACATTAACTCCAACATTTGATACCATGTAAAAATTCATCTAACCTTATCGCATCAAGTGAATACTACTCTTCTGGCAAACTCAGGCCAACAGCAAGCCAGTGCTGGGTGAGGAAATGATGCCAGCATTGAACTGCATCACATTCTTCCCATGAAACCATGAGAAACAATCTGCCATTTACATAGACTGTGCTTCATTGGTAAAACAATTATGAAGTCTTCTTTTGGGGGTTATTTTAAAATACTTTAGCCATACATTCCATTTTTTTCTTTGATTACGTTACTAGTTCCAAGAAATTTGGTGGAGCTACATGACCCATCAGAGAAAGTAACAATCTAATTTTATGGCCTGCCTATTACAGCATTGCTCCATTTCAAATGTCAAATTTGTGTTAAACAAGAAAAAACATTGCTGGTGTCAACCATTTCCTGATGCCCACCCCACCCCACCCACCAAACACACACTTATACAATTTCAGTACCTCAGTATTAAAGTCCTCAGGGGAGCTTCAGTGCTTTCCTGTAAATGTCAGAGACCACCCCTAGTTGCCTTTTCTTCTGGTGTCCCAAACACCACAACCCTTGATTGCCTAACTATGATGTTATGCGCTAGAGTGTATCCTTAGCTGGGATACTGGAAAGGGCATCTGTGGCTTAGTAGACAAAGGAAATATCTGAAATATCTGCTATATCTGAGCAGAATTCAGCAGTTCTAAACATGATCACTTGTACACTGCAACATGAACCTTGTCATCTTGACTACAAAAACACACATACATGATGAAAACAGGTATTTATGAAAATTAAACCCAAAATAACCAAGCATCCCATACCACTTTACTTTTATATTCTCACTCCAAGGTTGTTCCATCTTGTAAAAAGACTGATAAGAATACTTAATAATAATTTCGAATGTTTCTATTCTTTATTATTGATAAGATACATATTAAAGAGAGGGGCGGTGACGCAAAATTTACATTACGCATTTATTGGCATCCTTTTACAGCATATCATAAAGAGGTCTATTTCAAATGGCACATTTCCCACTCTCTGGAAAATTACCTCGGTCATCTCATTTCCCAAACAATCCTTTAATTCTACTTCGGAGTTTTTTAGTCCCATTGCACTTTTATCATCGCTTGCTAAAATCCTGGAAAAGGCAGCAGCTTTTCATCTTCAAGAGCATATTGAAACATATACGAATCATCAGCATGGATTTCGAAAAGGTCACTGCGCAAATACTATTCTGTTGCCTCTGACTGACAAAGTTTGTCACTTAATGAATGGTCGCTGCCTTACAGCAGATATTTTTACAGACCTGTCTTAAAGATTTGATATTGTAGATCACAATCTTCTCATCAGACAGATTTCCATCTATAGCCTTATCCTCATGTGGCTTAAATGTTTTTCTGAATATCTGAATGATAAATTCTGTAACTCGTAGTCTCCCATATACCCAGTATTATTTGGTATTCCCCAAGGGTGGGTCCTCACACCACTATAATTTCATATCCACACACTGCTGACATTGCCATCTGAGAATCCAGCAACTTTCTTGAGGCTGTAGGCAGCTCTAGCAACTTAACCAAAGTTGATTTTGCTAGTATTGCACACAAAGCATCTCAAGGTGAACCTCAATAAAACCAGCACAATAACATTCAGCACTCACAAGTGCCTTGGCACCTGAATGGTCAACTAGAACTTTATTGATCCGAGTGGTACCACCTTTAAAGCTATTGAAGCTACGAAACATCTTGGCATCTGGTTAGACCCCTCACTGACCCCCTTTTCCAGACAGACCCACAAGGTGAATAATAAAGTCACATCCCTCCTCTGTGGATACCATGTCATCACCAGTTTCCTTACCAAACAAGATAGGGCAGCCATTAGCAAAAAGAGTCCTCCTACCTCTGCTAACATATACTAATATATTCCCTTCTTATTATTGGCTACACCTTGTTCAAAAACACTCTGAAACTATAAATAATGAAAAACTTCATCAAACATTTCATTGTAGGTGGAGGCAAAAACTATCATCATTGTACTGCACTGCAACAGGAAGGGGGGCTTTTCATACCACCAAAATCACTTTTCTCATTGGCAAACTCATTTATAAAGTCATTCTTGAGGACCATTGCAAGGCATTGCATCCCCTACTCACTGTTAAAGAATTCTCCATGTCTCTTAGATCCTCCAACCGCTTTGTTCCATCGCTTGTTAGCCTTCTAATCCCTCTAATCTGTGCTGATAAGGCTCTTTTGTTCTTAGGCCCTTCCATCTGGCTCTCCCGTCCTAACACCTTCCATCTTCTCCTTAGTCTTCCCAACTTCTCCAAGCAGCTCATATCCCGCTTTAACAACAGTCTGAATTCAAATGCTTTGGTCCATAAGCTAATGCCATACTCCTCACTTTGCTTGCTCTATCCATGCTATGCATCATTATTCCTACGTTATTTACGATCAGAGGGCTTCACCTGAGATTGCTACATGTTCTCTTCAAAGATTTATGCACTTAGCTTTGTTGACTAATTCACTTGTGTGGTGGTTTAATCTCTCATGCACTATGATTTCATACTGATAGTTTAACCTCACACATTTCACTGCTGAGGAGTGCTTATATGACCCTACTGACACCTGCCTAAATAATCCTGTTATGCTAACTGCAGTATTATCAGTTGTTTTTATATTTCTTGTTTTGTTCTGCCTACCTATTCGGTAACATCATTCTGATTTAACTTTTACTTACATTTTAGCTATATTTTAATTTTACTGTACTAATTTGATTTTATATAACCTGGCTGTGATTGAAAATGGCCCTCAATGGTCCAGTTTACCTACCTAATGAAATAAAGTAAAGTCACATGCTCCAAGTCCGTGTAAACCACAAAAGAATATATGCAGGTTCACTTTCATGCAACAATGTCAGTCTATCTGTACAGCAAAATAAAACTATAGTGTGTGTGTGTGTGTGTGTGTGTGTGTGTGTGTGTGTGTGTGTGTGTGTGTGTGTGTGTGTGTGTGTGTGTGTGTGTGTGTGTGTGTCTGTGTATGTGTGTGTGTTATCTAATCCACCTACCCTTAACTTTAGACTAGTGTTGGTCTGTGTGAAATCATGACTGAGTTACAGCAACTATGGTATAATGTAGCTTTCTATGACCTTTGTTTTTCATCTGTTCAGAGTACAGCCATAACTACGCAGGGCAAACGGAAGGAGGTTCAGATGTCCAAAGAGCAAGGTGTTAGGAGGTGTTATTGGCTGATGCAAATGGTACAGGGCTGCAGTGTTTGTTGATTTAACTGTAGCTATCTGCCTGTTTCAGTTTTACAGATACAAGCTTTTGGATGTGTGTATGTGTGTGTGTGTGTGTGTGTGTGTGTGTGTGTGTGTGTGTGTGTGTGTGTGTGTGTGTGTGTGTGTGTGTGTGCGCGCGCGCGTGTGTGCGCATGACCTGTCTATGGTTCTGATCCAGAGCCTTTTTTTTAATAAACATCTTTATTAAATTATCACATATGACATAGGCAATGTTACATTTATATAAATGAAAAACTAACAAAATGACACTTCTTTAGTTACAAACATTATACATCCCAGAAACCATTGAAACAATTGTAGCTGCAAACACTATACATCACCTATAATCTATCCATTCATTGTCAGTTAAGCATTATATGGCTTACTTAAATCCTGCCTTTTAAATCTCGTTCCTGCTCTGCATATCTTGTTCCCACAATTCCCATTTTTTCCTATGTAGTTTGCTCCTTCCATTTTCTAAAGATCCCAATTCCAGTTGTTTTACTTCTGTCACTATATTTACGACTTCTAGTAAAGATGGTCTGAACTTTGATTTCCATTTTCTAGCCTTATCATTAAATTATTTTCTTTCATAACTATTTTTTTTTTTTTTATTATTAGTTACTATGTCAAGCATTTTATTTATTTATCTATTTATTTATATTTTTTGAATTTTTTTTTAACTGGGGTAGAGCACTGATCCCATTGGACCTATTTCAGTCTCAGCCCGGTGTAAGCATAATAGATGCATGACATTATATACAAAGAGAGAGACACAATTCAATACATGCATATATCATATTCTAAGGAATATCAGAGATGGCTTGAGAGTATAAAGCTAACAGATACATGACATTATTTACAGCGTGACCATGAAAGCATGATATATGCATAGATTATATACAGAGTGAAAGAAATGTTATCCCAGTCCTGAAGGTGTACATAATTTTCAGTGAGTGTATTATTGCCCCTCCAAAATAATAAATAAATAAACGTTTCAGCTATGAATTGATATCAGATAGCATCCTCATCATTATTGAAAGTGCTTGCTTTGGTCCCACATCTTAGCATATTGATAAATAATCAATGATTAACCATAAAAGTGGTCGCTGTCATTTCTTTATTTATTATTAGGCAATGTGTTATTGATGTAGTTATCTGTTGTGTTGGATGCCTGCACCAATATTATTCTAATGCTGACTCCTCTGAGACAAAGCAGAGAAAGGAAGGAACTATTGAGCTGGCCAATAACTTTATCTTCAGCTCAGATAAGTTTATTTGTTGATTACATCTTTGTTTTCTTTTATTAAGCTAAGTTTGTTGATGTTTGAGTTAATGACTTAATAGGAACGTATTGGTAGGATTACAATTTAGATTGTTGGTTGTGTTGGTATTAAGCAGTTGTGACAGTTTATGCCATACATCGAGTGCTAAGGGCTTCAGCTCTGACCACAAATGCAGAGAATGCCAGTAATGCACTGAAGACCAAGCAGGATCTGCCAATTACATCTCCAAGCACTTTCTGTCCATGACAGCTGCTCCCTTCACCCTATCTCAACTATACTACTGACCTGAATCACAGTTTTTCTCAATCACACTACCTGACCAACCCACAATGGGCAATTAGTATGAGAAGTAGGGATTTTGGTGTATCCTAGCCACTGTAAAAATGTATTTGATTGATTTGATTTATAGTTAGTACCTGAGAAAATTGGCCAGATTTGTATTTAGTAGACTGGAATTTTGTTATATATCAGTAATGTCTCTTAGCCTATTTTTAATGTGAACACAACTATGTGTGAAATTATTGCTTTTGAAAGATCTGTTTTTGTGAGTCTCTGCAGTATCTGAACTGTACTAGATGTGAATTAATTTTTCATGAAAGACCTGTGAAATTGTTTCAGCAGAAAGAAATAGTAGGCACAGATGATACTTTGCCTCTGAATAAATTGTACGTCCCTGAATCTTAATTATCTTTCAGTTTGTTTGTTAGTCCGGGGATTACAAACAGATTTTAAAAAGAGGATACAAGGTAATATAATATGTTGGGTTCACAATAATTTACATTAAGAAAACAGTAATGCAATGAAATATACAAAAAGTTATAGCTCTAACAGTTTGCCATCTGCCTAGAGTTTTCTTAGCAGTTCAGGAATAAAACATGAGACGTGTCAAAGCCTAGATAAGTTAAAAAAGATATATCTACAAACAAACAGACAAGACACAGAAGCAAATAAGTAAAGGACTCAATTAATTAAAAGGCAAAAAAGTGAGGGATCCAGGAATGGGCCATGGCAGGAGTAGTGCAGACTGGACAAGAAGGATGGGAGAGAGATTTGTGAATCATGTCCAGTATGAGTTTGGTTCAAGGAGTTTTGGGTGGTCACTATCAGTTTGGTTTAGGGAGTTTTAGGTGGTCAGTATCAGTTTAGTTCATGGAGTTTTAGGTGGTCAGTATCAGTTTGGTTTAGGGAGTTTTACCTTTTTTTTTAGGGGTTTACTAGTTTTTGTTTTTTGCAAACCCTATCACTAACTCCATTATTATTGTTATTATTATTATTATATTTTTTGTATGATAGTTTTTCTGTATGTATCTTACTCTGTGGAGCTTTTCTCCCTGGGCCGCTACTGAAAATGGAAATTTCTCCAGCTAGACTAGCCCGGTCAACAAATGTAAAATAAAATAAATAAATAAATAAATAAAGTTTTAGATGGTCAGCATCAGTTTGGTTAAGGCAGTTTTAGATAGTCAGTATCAGTTTGGTTAAGCGAGCTTTGGATGGTCAATATCAAGTTTGGTTTAGGGAGTTTTAGATGGTCAGTATCAGTTTGGTTCAGGGAGTTTTGCATGGTCAGTATCAGTTTGGTTAAGGGAGCTTTGGATGGTTAATATCAAGTTTGGTTTAGGGAGTTTTAGGTGGTCAGTATCAGTTTGGTTTAGGGTGTTTTAGGTGGTCAGTATCAGTTTAGTTTAGGGAGTTTTAGATGGTCAGCATCAGTTTGGTTAAGGGAGTTTTAGAAGGTATGGAAGAGGATTGGAGTCTAAAGTAGAATGGTGAGGTTTCATGATTATAGTGAACTAGCAATTCAGACAAGAAAAGATGAAGTGGAACTGAAGAGAAAGGGGCAACAAAAGTTCAGCACACAGGGTGAGATGGGCGAGATGGCTTCTCTATGAAACAGAGAGGAAAATCTCATCAAGCTCTAAGTTCCTGATGAAATTTCCTCCAAGATAATGTTGCACATATATGGTCAATGCTTTATGCTATTCTTTTAAAAGTAATGCACTTCTGTATTACTTTGTCTGCAATATATCCATATGTGTATATATGGATTCACTTTATATCCTCAAAAACTGAAATATCGAAATTCAGTATTTTGAAGCTATAAAGTCGAATGTTTGAAACCATGAAAACTCAGAACTGCGAAATTCACGCTTCTACTGCACACACACCATCCTCTCCACACACAAACACAAGCTCTCTACTACATAAAAGCAGGGAAGTAAGCACCCCTGCACCCCCCATGTGGGGGGATGCACCCCCCCACACCCCCTACTTAAATATTCTCACTCCGAGGTCGCACTACACACAAACACACACAAAACACCACCGCACAACCTACAGTCTCCTCGCACACACACATCACAGCAACAAAACACACTGACACATACCACAGCCCCTACCCAAAACCCTTACCACACACTTACTTGAATCCATAACCACAGCAAAATCTCAAAAGTGCGAAATTAAAACCTGCTGGTATTTGAGGTTTTGAATTTCATGCTTCTGAGTATTCGCAGTTCTCAGGATTCCACTTTATGGGCTTAAAATACTGAATTTCAATATTTCAGTATTTCGAGCTTCTAAAGTGAATCTGTATATATATATATATATATATATATATATATATATATATATATATATATATATATATATATATATATGTGTGTAGGAACACTACTAAATCTCGAACTTTTGAAATCGCTAATTTCAAAAGCTCGAGACCATGTAGCCAAAACCCCACATTACCGAAAGACCAGAAGCGCGAAATTCAAAATCCTGATGTTAAGGGATTTTGAGTTAGTGTTTCTGGTGTTGCGGTTCAGGTAAGCATGTCTGTGTAAGTGTGTTTGTGAGGGGCTTTAGTGTGTGTAAGTGTGTGTTATGACTGTGGTGTGTGCGTTTGTGCATGTGAGGGGCTGTAATGTGTGGGTGTGAGTTTGCTTTGTGTGCATGTTTGTGTGATCTCAGAGTTAGAATATTAAAGTAGGGATGGGGGGTGCAGTGAACGAAGCCCCCCTGCTTATCTTTAGTGTAGGGCGGTTTGTTTGGCTATGGGAGGAGGCTGTGTGTATGTTTGTGTGTGTGCTGTATGTATGTAGTACATTCGTGATTTTGAATTTCGCAGTTTTAATATTTCGGTAATGTGGGATTTTGGGCTTATAGTCTCTGTATTTTGGGCTTCTGGATTGTGTACTTTCGGATTGTATAATTCCTTATATATATAAGGGTACTCTGTGTGGTTGACTGTCATTCTATTCGATTGCATTCTGTGATGAGTACATGAGTAAACTCTTCGAATGGAATGCATTGCGAATTGAATGAGCAGTGAAAGTACTTCTATGAGATTGCAGAATAGCAGAGATAGAGGAATTTTTGTCCTCATGTAAAACAGTTTTTAGGTTTTTTTTTTTCAAGAAGTACATTTTTTGAACAGTTTTGTTTGATGAAATCAACTTCAAAGATGTAGTTCAACCATTTATCATGTAACTATATATATATATATGTGTGTGTGTGAGTGTGTATATATATATATATATATATATATATATATATATATATATATATATATATGAATCATCTCAGCAAAACTGAGTTTAATTTTCATTTTTTATCTTTATGACTAGTTGTTTAACTGTATATTTTATATTTTTTGTGTTGATCAGCTAATACTTTTGATCGTTACTTTTACTTCCATTGCAGCTCTTTTACTTCTATGTAGTATCTGAGGAGTAATTTAATGTCAATTTGAATTGCTCACATTATGATATGTTTGTTCAGCAGTATGAACTATCACACTGCTGCATGCTAGCATAGTGAGATCTGATGAAGCCCTTCACGTTATTAACAGAAACAGGAAAAAGTACTTTAAAAAATATTTTTTTGGTGACCACAAGTTGAGACACATGGATTTACTTAACAAAAGTATCTATATGTATTGCTTGGATGTTTGCCCATTTGTTATGTAGATATATGTGTATTTGCATGTATGTGCATGTGTTTATATGAAGTTGCATGCATGTATGTATATATATATATATATATATATATATATATATATATATATATATACAGATTACATATTTTTTTGGTTTGGCATGACACTTACATCTCTTTTCTGAAAGACTTCCTAGGATCACACAATTGCTATATCCTTATTGTACCCTATGCCGTTTGCAACAAACTTCTTTTTTGAGTTCTGACAAGCACCACACTCCTTCCCTCTCCCATCACAGCATTTCACGCAGACTTTAATCTCACTGCCATTGGTTTTATTATATACTATAGTAATGTAACATGAAGCTCCAAAGGAGGTGGTGTTTCCATATTCATAAAGGATGCGCACACCTCCAGACTAGTAGTTCAACATAACTCATCTGAGATATTTCAGGTGCAGCTAACATTGGGTAAGACAGCAATTCAGGTCGTAGCCTGCTATAGGTCCCCAACTATGTCCCAAGACTCACACTCTATATTCCTAACCACCCTGGAGAATATTAGGTTCCAGCCTAACACTCATACTGGACAACATCAACTACTGCCCCGCCCCCCCCCATTAACTGGGAAAAATATTCATGTACCAATACACTTGCCCAACGTTTTCTGGAATTCAATGCCCTGGACCAGCTCGTTCTTATCTCCACTAGACGTAGCAACATCCTTGACCTGGTCATTACTAACATGGGCAACCGTTGCTCTACACCAATAGTCAACTTCTCCTTGGTTAGATCTGAACACAAACTAATCACCTTGGAAATCCACATCCCTCCCACCCCCCACAAAGGTAACCACCATGAAAAACTTCACCAAAGCTAACTTTGGGCTCATAAAAACAGAGGTGGCTAACTTCACGGCACCCATGCAAATGGAGATCAGTTGCATGACCACCAAATCATACACCAATGCACTGTACAAACACGTACACAAATGCATGGATCTCGCTATAACCAACAGAACCAAGACCCTCCCCTCCAAAAAAGGAAGCCAATATGGTGGTCCCCTGCCATAAACAAACTCTACAACAGAAGGAGGAAACTGATGTGGAATAAGGTGATGTCCCAAGAATGGAAAAACTCCCTTATCAGCCTCAACAAAAAAGTTAAGATTCCTCATCAAATCCTCTAAAGCTAGCTATGAAAATAGAATTGCAGCAGATAGTAAAAAAAAAAAAACACAAGGCCTTCTATAGTTATGTAAAGAATCTCCACGGCAATACCCATATTTGCTCTGAGCTACTGCACAATGGTATCTCCTATACCGAGCAACAGTTATTTCCAATATACTGGCCGACAGATTCAGTGCCAACTTTAAACCCCCCCCCCAAGGGACCAGTCACATCCAGTAGATTGCCAGACATCCAGTATTACTGCTACAAAGGTTAAATCAGCACTGTCCAAGGCCAAGAATACAGCTTCTATGGGACCTGTCAATATTCCTGGCTGTGTTCTCCATGAACTACAGAGTGAACTGACACCTCACCTGTGTGCCCTGTTCAATCACAGCCTCATCTCAGGCTTTGTCCCTACCAAATGGCGCACTTCTACAGTCATCCCTCTCCACAAAGGAGGAGCGACTACAGACCCTGGAAATTATAGTCCCATTAGCCTGACGAGTCTGATATGCAAAGCTATGGAATGCATCATCATGGACCTAATAAACAAGGATACAGGAAATCTCCAAACTATGGACCCCACACAGTTTGGTTTTGTGAAGAGTAGATCATGCCTGCTCAACTTGGTCAACTTCTTTGAGTCAGTCACCAGAGCTGTGGATGAAGGCAAGATGGTTCATACAGCCTACCTTGATCTGGCCAAGGCCTTTGATGCCATTCCCCACTCAGGAATCATAGAAAAACTCAGTAAGCTAGGCATCAACCCCTATATCACAAGATGGGTTGCAAACTGACAAACAGGTAGAACCGACTGTGTGAAAGTAACTGACTCCAAGTCAGACTACCGACTAGTCACGAGTGGAGTCCCACAGGGTTCGGTCCTGGGTCCTCTCCTGTTTGGTATCAACTTTTCTGAAGTCCAGGCCACCACGAGGTACTCTGGCTGACAAAGTTCTGAGATGATTTCAAGTTGGAAGCTATTATTAACTCCCCGAGTGATGTTGACATCCTACAGAAAGGCCTCACTGAGACCAATGACTGGTATCAGAATCATGGCCTTAAGCTCAATACCAAAAAATGTGTCGTCATCCCCTTTGGGAAAAACCCAGTTCCCATGAATTACCACATCGATGGTAGTCCACTGAACACCAAAGGCGTTATAAGAGATCTGGGAACACAGGTTGACAGCAACCTCTCTTTTGACGACCACATTGCCACTGTGGTCAGAAAGTCCTTCTATGTGACACATCTCATTACTAAGGGTTTTGCATCCAGGAAGAAAGAGGTCATTGTCTCCCTCTACTCTTCCCTCATTAGGCCAGTCATGGAGTACAATGCTCCATTTGACATGTACCTCACTAAACACCTGCAACAACTGGAGAGACTGCAGAAGTATCTCACAAAGAGGATCCTAGCCCTTAAACATTTGTCCTATATGAACAGCCTCAAAAAAACTCCAACTATTCTCTGTCTCATATTGCCTACTTAGAGGCAATCTCTGCTTGACTTACAAAGTCATGTGTGACCCAGCTCTGTTAGAAATGCTACAGCTAAAGAAATCCCAATTCCTCTGCACCACATGCTCCAGAGACCTCAACCTCATTACCGCAATCAACAGAACATGCTGGAGGGACAGATTCATAACCCAGAGACTGTCCATGCTATGGAATAGACTTCCCATATATGTCAAGAAGAGCATCTCACTGGCCCTCTTCAAGACAAATCTTGATGAGTGGATGGGAAACAGAAAGTTCACCCCGGGGATCACTCCAGTGGCTTTACTCAACAAAGGCACTGGGAACTAAGGTCGGGTGGCACAATGCCCAGGTACTCCTATGGGCTAGGCTTGTAAAGGCCCCAGGGCCATTAGCCTAGTACACACCTATGAACCTATGAACCTATAATAATGCAAGACTAGATACTTACATTGTTTTTTGACATGTTACCTACCATACTGATCAACAGCCAGCTGCATTGTGAGTTTGTACTTACTTAAATAAGGAGTAAGCAGCTCAAATCACAATAAAGATTCAAACTATGTACGTACCACTATTCCAGTCTCTTCGTTGAATGTGATCTGCTTATGTGCTCTTAGATTAAAGCCAGTATTGTAATTTACATGGCTTTTTGGATCTATGTTAGCTGATCAAGTTTTTTGAAATTCATATCAGCAAGATGGTATGATCGAATTTCTGAAAACCTGAACATTAAAAAAATAAATAAATAAATAAATACATCTATGTTTTTTTTACACTTCACACTCCCTGCTAATTATATATACCAGTTCTGAGATCCCACTACATTGAGGAAAATGGTAAATTTCCCAGTCCTCACTGTACCGCAATCTCCATTCAAAAGCTACAGGTTTTCAGAAATTAAGTCATATTGTCCTGCCAATATGAATTCCGAATTTCTGAAAAGTCGATTAACTGATAAGGATCCAGCTTTTTATATGGGAAATAGAAAAGTATATATCACTTGTTACTGCCATTATGTGATGAAGCTCTGACAAGGGAGAAAATGTACATTTCTTGTTTTAACTTAAGAAATTATGGTTTAAACAAGCAATATCAGCTTCTGTCCTGTTTTCTTATTTTTACTAAGAATGCAAAGTGATCTTTGACACGGATCTTACATTGCAAGTTATGACAACAATATGTTTTAGTAATTTCTATGCTATCATTCCTGTACAACTAATTTTTCCTTTATATATATAATTTATTTATTTATTTATTTGCTGACATTTGATTACCAGGAAAGTCCGACTGGGTAGGAGCCCATTTTTAGCAGTGGCCTAAGGGAAAAAGCTCTAAAGTATTACATAGCATTTTAAGTACAATAATTTTACAGTCTTTAAAAGTAATACAAAGAAAAACAAATACAGTTTAAATAATTACACCAAATTAGACATAATATGAAAACATAGGTAAAGAATAGATTCAAATGATATGACAATGATTTAATAGTTAAAGATATTTTAGCCATTTTTATAGAGAAATTAAAAGGTAAGTTAGTACAATAAAAACAGGATTCGCAATATGCAGTGAGAGAAAAGCAGTATTATGATATATTTACAAAGAAAGCCAGGGGAGAGAAATTGTTAGAAATAAGGATGTCGGTGAAGAAGGGAGAGTAAGGAGATGTAAATATAAATAGGTATTTGTTCACATTTAGGGATATAGTTTATCCTGGTGTTGAGCAAGGACACAGCAATCTTTTGGCTTTGTAGTATAGAATGGTTTTGAAGGATGCAGAGGGTATTGACCTGATGAACAGAGATAAGGATAGTCAGGCCATAGCAACATGTTGCGAGTACAGAAAATGCCCAGCAGATTTGATAGGTTTGTGGAAAGACATGAGTTTTTGGTCATTGGATCGTAGAGACCGACCAGGAATATAATTGTGTATAATGTTATTTACTTCAGGACAAGCAGATAGATTCTGAATAATTTTATTTGTTGTAAGAAGCTATGTATATGTTAGTTGATGGGGTAATTCTAACCAAACTAGGCTTTTTAGTACTATACAGTGGTGGGTTCTGAAAGGGGTATTTGCTGCAAATTTATCAACTTTGTTATAGCATTGTTAAAGTTCTGATTTTGGTGATGCCTGAAGGTTATTAAGGATGGGAGCACCACAAAGAATTGTGGGTAGTTGATAAGTAGTGGCAAGTACAGCTTTAGTTGTATCGATAAAAAGTTTTCGGTTCAATAAAGCATCCCTAGTTTTTGATGAATTTTTCTTAGACCATTTTGTATATGCTGGTTGAATTTAAGATTATCATCCACTATCATCCCTAATAACTCACTATGAGATGTGACTTCAATGGATGTATAATCAAGAGAGAAGACTTTAAATTTTGTTTTTCATGGGAAATGGATTTGGAGAGAAAAGTAGTATTTTTTTTTTTTTTTTTTTTTTTTTAGTGTGAGCATGAGTTGTGAGTTACAAAGCTGTTTCTCTTGCTGTTAAAGCTTCCTCAGTGTTTCTGGAGGTGTGTCAGGTTGTCAAATGTGCAAATGAGTGTGACGTCATCTGCATAATGTATTAGGGAGGCCTGTTGTGTGAATGTGTGGAGGGTGTTGGTGAGAATGCTAAAGAGGAGGGTACCAAGAAGAGAGGCCTATGGTACACTTGTAGTGACTGGGAGGCATGGAGTGAGGGTGGAGTACCATTTTACTGAATGATGCCTATTGGACAGGTAGCTTTTGATCCATAGAAGGATGGGCTGAGAGAGACCTATTTAGGACATCCAGAGTAGAAGTTTTCTGTGGCAAACTGTGTTGAAGGCTTTAGGTAAGTCTAGAAATAAGGAGAAGACTAGTTTGCCATTATCTCTAGCTTTATTGACAATATCTATATAGGTTAGAAGTGCAGTATTAGTACTGTGGGAAGGACGGAAGCCATGTTGTATGGGGGGATAGTTCTTCTTGCAGCAGGTAGTTTAACAATTGTTTTTGAATATATTTTTCAAGTATTTTGGTGAGTGGCATACAGATTACTATATCTCTAAAGTTAGTAATGTCTGCTGAATTTCCACCTTTGTGCAGAGGGATAATGTATGACTTTTTCCAGAGAGAGGGAATGTGCAATTTCTGGAATGACCTATTTAGAAGGATTGAGACAGGGCAGGTAATGATATTGGCTGCTATTTCAAGGTATTCACTTGGAAGGTCATCAGATGAAGTAGATCATAGTTTGAGTTTGTTTAAGAGCAGTTTTATGTACGATGTGGGCAAAGGTTTGAAGGTAAAAGTGAATGTAGTAATATGTGGCTGCAGAGCAGGTTTAGGATTACATTTTGGGGAATCCTTGATGAGAGATACTATACTATCTATAAAAAAAGAACTGAAAGGTATTGCGGTTTTGAGTGATGACTTATTGGAAGAGGCATTAGAGTTGAATTTTTGGCCGGGATGCAAGATTTCTTTAATGGCTGTCCAGAATTTTGTAGGGTTGTGCTTACTATTATTCTAAAAAGTTATTACAGTATAGGTTTTCATCTTCAATTTTGCTTTTTAGTACGGTTGTGAAGCATTTTGACATTTTCAAGATATTGTGGTGTTTTATATTTTTTCCATTCTTTCCATGCTTTTTTCTCTATCCTGCATTAGCATTCTGCTCTTTTTGTGTAGCCATATTGCATTAATTGTTTTTAGTCTATTTAGGATATTCAGGAAAGCTGTACTAAATTCATTTACAGCATCATCTAAGGGGAGGATTTTTAGGAAGTTCCCGTTAATAGATGATAACTTAGTAATGAATATTTCTGGGTTAAACTTGAAAAGGTTATGGGCTGTTTTATAAACACAGGTCAAATTATAACATAGAGTAATCAATTTATAACCAATACAAAGCAATTAGCAGAAAAGTACAACATAGAACCAGTTTTGCAGACACCTGTTAGCCAGGATGACTAAGTAACTGACATATGCAGTGTAATCTATTGGTCAAGAGAAAGGACAGTGTCCAACTTAGTAAGTAGCCCTTACAGTACAAGGACAAGTATGTTGGGGGGATGTTAGAACTAATCTCCCACACAGGCAGGCACACATTTGACTAGATGAAGTTAATACTCAGCAAGGTTCTTCAAGTTAGATTTGTTTACACTGCACAAAGAGAAATTCCCGGTGAAAATATTTGGGAGTTGACCCTTGTGGCAGAGCTTCAGCAGTATCTAGGTTGAATGTAGTGACCCCAGTCTCTGGAAGGAAAGAAAAGAGAAAAACTCTACTAAACCGCCATATTATATTGAGGCAATAAACTTAATAAGTATTATAAAAAGAGACTGAGGAAGGACCACAGTGAT